>NC_142955.1:19021110-19063610 GCF_046866305.1 Octopus bimaculoides | reverse complement strand
GGTGGTGGTAGGCCTCAATAGCAAACATACCAAGCCTGAACATGTTGTGGCCATTTAGCCCTGGGTCAGTCTAGATCCAGCAGACCACCTGTAATCAGAATCAATCCAGTTGTGACCAGCCTTTTCTTAGTCCTGGCATAGCATATCTTGGACTACATTATACAATGTGCCCTTCCCTGTAGTTATTATTGTTTAGCCCTGGTGAATCCTGACTCAGATAGACCTATGATTAAAGGTGTTCCAGGCATGACCACCCCATCTTTTATTCAGACATAGTGCATCTAGGACTACATTATCCAATGTATCCATCCTTGTTGATGTTGTTTAACCCCAAGTCAGCCAAAATCCAAGGGGGTTATGATCAGAGACATTCCAGTTATGACCACCCCATCATTTATTCAGATATAAGTGTGTCTAGGACTACATTATCTGATGTGTTCTCCCCTGTTGCTGTTGTTTAGCCCCAGGTCAGTCCTGATCCAGTAGGCCTATGATCAGAGATGTTCCAGCTGTGATCATCCTGGTTATTTAGTCCTGGATCAGCCCAAATCCAACAGAGCTTTGATCAAAGACACTCCAGCCTTGACCATTCCATCGTTTTAGGGGTATATCTACGACTATATCATGTGCTGTTTCCTTCTTTTTTTTAAGGCATTAGAGTGGTTTTCAGGGAGATTTGGCTGCTATTTCTTGCAGACTGACCCTCATTGATTCTTGTCCGAGCATGTTGTACATAGAAGTGTGTGTGTGTGTGCATGTGTCTTTGTATGTTTGTGTTTATGTGTGTGTGGGTATGTTTGAATGGTGTGCGTACATATATGTGTTGATATATGTGTGTGTGCCTGTATACAGGATTGTGTAAATGTGTCTCTAGGTTTTGTCTGATGCTTAAATCACCATCATCATCATCATCATTTAATGTCTACCTTCCATGCTGGCATGGGTTGGACAGTTCGACAGAAGCTGACCAGGCAGAAGACTGCAGCACACCTCTGGGTCTGTTTCAGCATGGTTTTTACGGCTGCCGGATGCCCTTCCTAACACCAACCAACCTACAGAGTGGACTCGGTGCTTTTTACATGGCACCAGCACAGGTGAGGTCAGTTTTGGCAGGGTTTTTACAGCTGGATGCTCTTCCAGTCACCAACCACTTCACAGTGTGAACTGGACACTTTGTAATAATAATAATAATCCTTTCTACTACTAAAGATACAAGACCTGAAATTTTGGAGAAAGGGCTAGTTGATTACATCAACCCCCAGTGTTTCACTGGTACTAAATTTATTGACCCTGAAAGGATGAAAGGCAAAGTCAACCAAAGTGGAATTTGAACTCAGAACTTATAGTCCGGATACTTATTGATCATTCATTCATTCATACATACATACATACATACATACATACACACACGCACACACACGACGGGCTTCTTTCAGTTTCCGTCTACCAAATCCAATCACAAGGCTTTGGTTTGCCCGAGGCTATAGTAGAAGACACTTGCCCAAGGTGCCACGCAGTGGGACTGAACCCAGAACCATGTGGTTGGGAAGCAAACTTCTTACCACACAACCATGCTTGCACCGAACACACACACATATATATATATATATCGTATAAAAGATCCTGGGTAAGGCCAAAACAATGTGAAGTAAATGCAAGTAAATCACAAGGAAACAAATATGTGAATTAATGTAGACTTACCTTGTATTCAATATTTCGCGGTTATGATGCCCATCCTCAAGAAATAGACGAATGTTGACGATGTACGTGTGTATAAGCATGTGAGGAGTGGACATGTGTAGAAGGGTGTTGCTATAGCAACCAGCTAGCTTCCTGTAACTCCCTTCTATTGTTGATCTTCGGTTTCTTGTGGTGTATGAGGATTGCCTCAGAGATTCTAAGGTTGCCCCTGTTACGCTGTGTTGCTTTGATGTGCACTGAGAACTCCTGGGTCTGGCATTTCTGTAGATGTTTCTTCACGGAACTCTCTGCCTTCATGTGTTCCTTAATTATTCCATCATAATATATATATATATATATATATATTACACTTTGATCTAATCCAGAAGGCCAAAAAGCTATATACATATATAAAGAGAGAGATATATAGTGTGTTGTATGAATGTGTGTGTTTGTGTGTGTGTGTCAGTGTCCCCTTGTCTTGACATGACATAATAGTTGTAAACAAGCATCACCTTCATACAAGCAGTGTCGTTCATTTGTAATCTTCTGGGAGGGTTGCTGACAGGAAGGGCTTCCCAACTGCAGAAACCTCTGCCTCAACAAATTCCTCCCCGACCCATGCAAGTATGGAAAAGTGGACATTAAGTAAAATGATGATGGTGTAGATGAACAGAGAGAGAAATCTGTTGAAGTGTACTTGGGACTGAATGCAGCCCAAGTATATGACTGGTACAAAAAAAAACAAAAACAACAGTGGAAATATGTCAAGTGATTTATTTACTAACTTTTTACTTTTCTTTTCTGTTTTTTTTTTTCTTTTCTTTTCTTTTGCAATAACAGAAACATTATTAACATGAGTTTTAGTACCCATAACCTAGGGGACCCCAGTTCAATTCCGACCCGATTCCAATAACCAAAAACAAATATTCTGCAAAACTATTGAAAAGTTCCCGAAAACAATAAAAAAGAATGTGAAATATATAAATAAATAAAATAAGAAAAATTTTAAAAAAACCCCAAATATATTGACCTTTTGTACAAGGTCAGAGTTCCAAACATAGGACCTTATGCATGCAGTGGTGACCCCTGCATGGGATCATAACTTGTAACATGAGGTCATAATTTTAAAATATAAAATCATGACTTTATATAAGGTCATAACTGTAAAAACAAGGTTATGACTTTATAAACGAGGTCATAACTTTATGATTGAGATTATGACTTCAGACATCATAACCTTATATAGGAGGTCATAGCTGCAAAAACGAGCTTATGACTTCAAAACAAAGTCATAACCTGGCAAAGATCATAATGACCTCATATATGAGGTCACAGCTCCAAAAATTGTGGTCGTGACCATTGGAATCCAAATGTGTTTGTTTAGCCAGTTGTTGTGTGAAGATAGCTATGAAATCTCACATGAAAAGGTTGTGGCCTTTGTAGTAAAGGTTGTTTGCCAACATAACATGGCAGTCCCGGTCTAGGATGAATGTTGCTGTAATTTAGCCCCAGGAGACCAGGACTGCCATGTTATGTTGGCAAACAATCTTTGCTCCAAAGTAATGTTGCTGAATATCTCAGGTTGTGAGATTTAAAAATAGTCATTTTCTAGTTGTGACCTTCGGTCAAGAGTTTGCATTAATTTAGCTGATAGCTGTGGTTAGAGTGTCAGGTTCACAACCATGAGGTTGTGAGTTCGATTTCCAGACTGGGCTGTGTGTTGTGGTCTTGAGCAAGACACTTCATTTTATGTTGCTCCAGTTCACTGAGTTGCGACGTCACTGGTGCCAAAATGTATCGGCCCCTTTGCCTCTCCCTTGGATAACATCAGTCGTGTGGAGAGGTGGAGGCTGGTATGCATGGACAACCGCTGGTCTTCCATAAGCAACCTTGCCCAGACTTGTGCCTCGGAGGGGAACTTTCTAGATGCAATCCCATGGTCATTCATGACCGAAGGAGGGTCTTTAAGATGAAATCTTAACCTAACCCTTTAGCACTCAGATTACCCTGTCAAATGTAATCCTTATTTATTCAGATGGTTTTCAATTAATCCTGGATTATCTCATAGCTTTGAGATTTCAATGACGTGATTGTTCATTTTAGAATGACATTGTAGGGGAAGTATAAGAGGCCTGATATGGCCAGTTTGAACTTGAGACAGGTAGAATATTGGGGCTGGATATGGCTGGTTTATATGCAAAAGGGATAAAACCAGTGGGGTCCTATATCTAAACAGAACTGTGATGTCACAAATACACCAGTAATGTCATAAATATAAACACCCTTGTGATGTCATAAATTTTTTAAAAAACATCAAAGAAGTAGGCTATATGTGGTTACATAATCTGCTAGAAACAACAGCCAAATCACATCTGAAATCACACACTGTCTTTATTTCGTGGTGGCAACGGCAAGGAACGAGAAGGTGAGGACTGGCCGGGGAATAGGTGCGTGGAGGCGGAATGGAAGGTGCGAGAAGACATGGGAATTAGTGGGGTTCATGCCTTTGCCATTTAAAACTATAAAAGATCTTGTGACCCAGACAGTAACTCTGAAGCAAAGCGAGATATCCATTTTTGTTTAGTTTAGGCAGAAATGGGGCCAGACTGAAAGGGGTATGATCTTACTACAAATAGGTCTATACTGCATCAACACACACACACATATCTATATATACACATACACACAAACATACACTCATTTGTGTCTCTTCCTTTTTTAAAATTTTTTGTAGGTTTTGTTTCTTCATTTTTTTTTCCTGAAATATAAAATTTACATCCGGAAGATTCCGAAGTTGGTTGGCATGACTGGAGAGTTGAGAGCTGCACTTAGGCTGAGACCAATTACGGTTCGAGTGTCCACTGGATCTATCACACCATCGTCCCAGAGTCTGGAATGCAGAATGGTTGGAATATGAGAGAGAAAGTAACAGAAATGCAAAATGGGAATGAAAGGAAAAGAGATTTGACATAAATATATCATCTCCATCATCATGTTCCTGGTGTGTTCGATGCCGGCGTCAGGTAGAAAGCACCATTCAAGTGTTGGGCCTCACGAAGGCAATGACAGATGACCGAGTCCTTTGGCCAAATGCTGTGCTTGGGAAGACCCATCAAGCCAAGTGAAATCATAGTCATGGCAGATACTGGTGTCACACAAATGGCACCTGTGCAGGTGACACGTAAAAGCACCCGGTAAAGTGGTTGGTGTTAAGAAGGGCACCCAGCCATAGAAACCATGCCAAATCAGACTGTACCTGTTTCTTGCAACAGGTACATCTGAAGCAAAATCTCTTCAGGGGCCCTTAAAAAACCCTTGTGGATCCCCAATTTACTATTTTGCTGCGTGGACCCCCAAAAATCTTACATGGACCCGCAGGAATCATATGGATCCTGGCTGAGAACCACTGGTCAACCAAATCCACTCACAAGGCTTTGGCCGACCTGGGGCTATAGTAGAAGACACCTGCCCAAGATGTCACGTAGTGGGACTGAACCTGGAACCATCCACAAATCCACGCATGCACCAATACAAACTTACGAAGACACTTTGGACACTCAAACGGTTAAAACCAGACAAAGGAAACAAAACTGGAACGGTCAGTTGCAGCCAAAGATCAGAGAAGGAGATGAAGACCGTCTCACCTTGCGCTGGAAAAGTAAGGGCTGCCCTCAGCTTCATATTTTTGAATCACAGGTGCTTTCAGGGCCTCTTCTTCTTCTGTTGACCACTGGAGAAGGGTTTTGTTGAGGGTTTTTTTTTGTTTTTTTTTTAAAAATAAAATAAAACAGAAAAAAGGAAAATGAAATGAAGAAAACTTAAGGGCTGGTTGCAGTTCAACACACACACACACTGTGTTGTAGTAGTATTGCTCAAATACAGGGACCAATACTACTACTACTACTGCAGTTACTACAACCACCACAATTACTACTACTACCACTACTGCTACTACAACCACCACTACTACTGCTGCTGCTACTACTACTACTACTACTACAACCACCACCACCACCACTACTACTGCTGCTGCTGCTACTACTACCACTACAACCACCACTGCTACTACTACTACTACTACAACCACCGCTGCTACTACTACTACTACTACAACCACCGCTGCTACTACTACTATAGCCACCACCACTACTACTACTGCTGCTACTACTACTATTACTACAACCACCACCACCACCACCACCACTACTACTACTACTACAGCTGCTGCTTGATCGTAACGCATTTGATCATAAGTCTGCAGCACAGATCCCACCCACACACCCTCACTTAGGTGGGGTCAGGGTCCACAGGTTAGCGACTTCCATGGCCACCCGCCAGCAGTGGAAAGCCAATAGACGAAGGTCTAAACTGCACTCACCTCTTTGCCCTCCCGCTTCTTCTGTTCTCTTGTAATCTGTGCCAGGACGTTGGCGGCTTGTTCTCCTCCCATCACCGAGATGCGGGCGTTGGGCCACATGTAGAGGAAACGAGGGCTGTAAAAGAAGAGGCCGGAGGGGGGGGGGAGTGATTAGACATCATCATCATTATAATCGTTATCACCGCCATCATCATCATCATCATTGTCACCATCATTATCATCATCATCATAATAATCACCACTATCATTATCATCCCCACCACCATCATCATCACAATCCTCATCATTGTCATCATCATCATCATCATCACTTTCCTCCTCCTCATCAATCAGCATCACAGCCAGTGACTTTATAATCACAAACATCATCATCATCACTCAACCCCCCCCCCCCCACCAAGCCACCCAACTTCAAGGGCCATGAAGATTTAAAGGAGCAGAGCAGGACCCATATTTTTATTGGTGCCTGGAAGACAAACAGCAAAGACAAAACCTTGGCAGGATTTGAACTCAGAACGTCGGGAGACAAAAAGCTACATAGAACCACACCTACCTGAGAAACCACTACATCTTTTAAGCCCTTATATTCCCTATCTGAGGCCCTGCCCATCATCCTTTAACGTTTGTCTTCCATGCTGGCATCAGTTGGGCAAACCAGAGAGCTGCACCCTACTCCAAGGGTCTGTCGAGCAGTGATAGGGGACAAGCACACACATGCCATGGGCTTCTTTCAGTTTCTGTCAACCAAATCCACTCACAAGGCTTTGGTCGGCCCAAGGCTATAGTAGAAGACACTTGCCCAAGGTGCCACGCAGTGGACTGAACCGGGAACCATGTGGTTGGTAAGCAAGCTACTTACCACACAGCCACTCCTGTGCCTATATATATATATATATATATATACGATGGGCTTCTTTCAGTTTCCATCTACCAAATCCACTCACAAGGCTTTGGTCAGCCCAAGGCTATAGTAGAAGACACTTGCCCAAGGTGCCATGCAGTGGGACTGAACCCAGAACCACATGGTTTGGAAGCAAGCTTCTTACCACACAGCCACACCTGCAGAGGATTAAAAGATACAAAACAGTACATTTCTTTTGGTGTTTACCTGTAAGCTCGTCCACACATTCCATAATTTCCTGCGCCATAACTGCCGCCAATTATAACAGTAATTTTGGGTACTTTGGCACAGGCGACTGCTGTTACCATCTTGGCACCGTTTTTGGCAATTCCTCCAATCTCTGCTTCACGGCCGACCATGAAACCTTGCGGGAAGAAAGAAATATATAAATAAACAAAAAAAGTATATAACAATACAAAAATATAAGACAAAAGTAACAAAAATTTCTAATAGAGAAAGCTTGCTTCCCAACCACAAGGTTCCAGGTTCAGTCCCACTGCAGGGCACCTTGGGCAAATGTCTTCCAGCAAGCTTCTTACCACACAGCCACTCCTGCGGATTGTTTATTTTTAGAATGGCATTGTAGGGTAGGTTTGAGATGCTGGATCTGGCCAGTTTGGACATAAAACAAAATATTTGGGCTGAATGCAGTCAATTTAAATGCTAAAGAGATCACTCATTAACAATCGGATTATTCTGCCAAATGTAATGTTTATTTATTCATACGGTTTTCAATTAATTATGCATTATCTCATTAATTTGATTGATAATTTTTCTAGAATGACATTGTAAGAGGCTGGATGTGGTCAGTTTGAACACAAAACAAGAGGAATATTTCGGCCAGATATGGCTAGTTTAAATGCCAAAGGGTTGAAAACTGTAGGGAGTTTGTTGAGGGGAGATTTGGCCATTACAGTTAGCATGGGAGCCAGACATTAAACGATGATGATGATGTGTTAGAACCAAAGGATCAATTGCAGAGCCCTACCTGGGCAGGTGTAGTGACTGTGTGTTTGGATTGTTGAAAGAGATAAAAGGGTGTTTGTGTCCCCATTTAAGATTGTCCCCAAGGTCTCACTCTGTTCATGGAAGACAGTGCATGCCTAGTGTGGGGATATCTCTCTGGGTTCTGTGGGTAGAATTAAGGGTAGAATGAGGGTATCTGTGCATGTGAAAGACCCCTTACCTGTGATATTCTGTAAGAACAAGAGTGGGATACCTCTCTGGCAGCAGAGCTCAATGAAATGTGTTGCCTGAAATATAATTCAAGAAAATTAATTAATTAACTATTTCTATGTATTAATTGATAGGTGCTTTCTCTAGGTCCCAGCCATTGTATGCCCCGGCCTCTTTCAGGTGTCTTGTGGTTCACCTTAGTGGAGGGATTCCCAACAGTGTGGCAATGGGATCCAACATTTTTTTTCTTTTAGTGGGACATGGAATTGCAAAAAACATTTTTACACAGCAAATATATTCCATCTGTACATTTCCCATAGATTTTTCTGGAAAGTTAGAGTAGGGCCCTGGGGAAAAATAGGTTGCGAAACACTGCCTTAGTGCCTTGCTGGGTTTGAACTCAGAACCTCTAGGTAACTGCACAGCAGTAACTAATGTTTTTATCCACTAGGCGCAGGCATGGCAGTGTGGTGAGAAGCTTATTATTAGACTGTAGCCATGCTGGAGCACCACCTAGTGTTGTGGGAGACAACCACAGACACAAAGACACACACACATATATACAACGTTGCCAGTGCCACCTGACTGGCTCCCGTGCTGGTGGCACATAAAAAGCATCCACTACACTCTTGGCGTGGTTGGCGTTGGGAAGGGCATCCAGCTGTAGAAACCATGCCAGATCAGATTGGAGCCTGGTGCAGCTTTCTGTCTTGCCAGTTCCCAGTCAAACCGTCCAACCCATGCCAGCATGGGCAACGGATGTTAAATGATGATGATGAAAGACAAGATTTGTAGATTTACTTTAAACGTTGCAAGTTAATGACTTGCCCCCGTCTGATGAGATTGCATTTTATTTTAATAACCATCACTAGTTTAATTATATATATAATAAAATTACAACTACAGGTAAAATTTAATATGGTAATCACGTTACCTCACTAGCCCCCTTCAGTGCCCAGGGCCCTCTTGGGGGGAAGTATCACCCACGTTGAAAATCTCTGCTCTAAAACAAGGAAAAGACTAGAGAAAATCACCCCAACCCCACCCTGAAACGAAAAAGGGAGGTGGTTTAGGGTGGATGGCAGGAACAGGGCAGAAGTTTTTAAAACTTACCTTTAGGGCTGATTCTGAAAAAAGGACTCCATTATTTCCAAGGATTCCAACTGGATAACCCCAGATACGTGCAAAACCTGTGGAAATATGTTTATATAGGTATATATAAATATGTGTGTGTGTGTGTATCCACCCATATGTCTGTCTGTCTATCTATCTATCTATGTGTGTGTGTGTGTGTGTATGTATATATATATATATGTGTGTGTGTTGCTTGATAAGCTGGGACCAGCGTCATACATGGTCAGCATGTGTAGATCAGAATATTGACCACGTGAATTACAATGAAAAAATATGAGAACGATATGGTATACAACATTTTTTTGTGCAGGGGTTCCTTGAGACACGTAACTTATTTTAAGGGTTACGTAAGGGTAAAGAGGTTGAGAAACGCAGGGTCTGGATGTTGGATTTCATACAAGACAACAAAGATTCTCAAAATGCTTCCACAGTTGTCTCCCTTGCAATGGACAATGCTGATGTCAGCACAGAATTTAGAAATGAAGCATTTACCGTTCTGCTGAGAGGGAACCTTGAAATGACTGGTGGTGCTTTTGAACACCAATTGGCTAAAACGAGAAAGGTTCTCCATGGCAAAGAGTGAATATGACCGTTGTATACATCCAAAGATGTCCCAAACATATTTGGACTGATCTAAATGCTTGTTTGTTCACAACATTGTTTCTGTGCAACCACTACGAGATATACACACACAAAGCACAAAGCACTTGTGCAGGTTCCACATAAAAAAAAGCCCTGATGCCATGTAAAAAGCACCCAGTACACTTTGTGGTTGGCGTTAGGAAGGGCATCCAGCTGTAGAAATCATGCCAGAACAGACAACTGGAGTCTGGAGCAGCTCCCAGGCTTGGCAGCTTTGGTCAAACTGTCCAACCCATGCCAGCACGGAAAACGGACGTTAACCCTTTTCTTACCATATTTCTGTCAGTCTATGCTGCCTTTGTTTCAATTAATTTTTAATAAAGTGAAGAATTTGGTAAAATAACTTTCTTATTATTAAGCAAGCTGGGCTCTGGAACAAATTAACATAAAATTTTGATGGAAGATTATAATTTAGATGACTTTAAAAACAGTAAGTTTGTGTCAGAGAACCTGAGGTGGTCTCAGGTGGGTTCGTATCAAAAAGGTTAAATGATAAGGACACACACACACACATAACTGTCAAAGACAGTTACGTAAGAAGCCATTCTTACCAGAGGGAAACAAAGAAACAGACACAGATGTTTCCACTTACCAGTGACAATGGAATCACCATACATGGACTTGAACTCATCGAACCTACTTCCATCCACTGTTCTGGCAATCACCTGTAGAATTATGGCAAGGAAAGAGAGACTTTGGTTAGTGAGGAACAACAATATTCTAGAAGATAACACACACACACGTGTGTGTGTGTGTGTGTTGGACTGCTGAACTCTACACGTTTTTTCATTCTCTCTCTCTTTATCTCCTCTTCTTTCTTTCTGTCGAAGAGCTTAGGCTCAAAACATAAAAGAGCTTACCATTTTTCCCAAGTGTCAAACTAATAACCTTAGTACAAATTAAAAAAAACAACCAGGTTACGCACCTCTCTGACATCAAAACTCTTCTTCAAATTACTACCCACAAGTCCGTAGAGTTCGTCAGCCGGATGGACAGGCTCCTCTACCTCAGTGATGGTCACCTGGAAGAGAAAGATGGACAGGCATCATTAGCTCTCTGGCTCTTGTCAAACCATCCCATCCCACCCATGCCAGCGTGGAAAACAGGCATTAAATGACCATGATGATGATGATGACCATGATGATGAAAATATAAACCTCTTACTACACCAGGGGTTTTCAAATCGTGGTCCGCAAGGACAAGACAGGGGGTCCGTGGACAGCAAATACTTTTTATGGGCAATTTGATTTTATATATGTTTTTTAATCGAAATCTTTTAATTGACAATAAACCTATTTGTTAAATACTGTTAAATAAATAAATGTAAAAATGTTATTTTAAGCAAATATTTATGTATAAATTTCATAAGCGTTTATAAGGGGGTCCCCCTAAGGTAAAGCCTGAAATATAAAGGGGTCCGCAAGTCAAAAAATTTGAAAACCCCTGGACTACACAACCATGCCTGCATGTATGGTCAGTCAAGCTGACGAAAATAACAACAACAGCAATAACAAAACAATGACATCAACAGCAGATAAGAATAACAAAAAGAACAAACAGTTCGATATACGTACATTAGGCTTCTTCACGTAATTCAAGTTGGAGACAATCCGGCGAGCAATGTGTAGGGCATGGCCATCATCTTGGGCATAGTGGTCAGTCACACCAGACTTTCTGAAAGAAGATCAGATCAGATAAATTAATTGCTGGTCAGGACATTTTATTTTAAGGTTCCAACCCTAATATTCTGCCAAGTATATTAAAAGCTTATCAACAGCAATAATGGACACATGAGATAATGTAGTCCAAGGTACACTACGCCCGAATAAGAGATGGGACGGTCATGGCTAGAACATCTCTGATCATAAAACTATTGGACCAAGACTGACCTGGGGCTAAACAACAACAGCAATAATGCAGGATACATCAGATAATGTAGTCCAAGGTACACTATGCCTGAAAAGAAGATGGGATGGTTATCGTTGAAACATCTTTGGTCATAGGTCTGCTGGATCAGGATTGACCGGGGGCTAAACAACAAAGATGGGAACATTAGATAATGTAGTCCTAGATACACTATGCCTCAATAAAAGACGGGATGGTCACAGCTGAAACATCTTTGATCACAGGTCTACCAGATCAGGACTGACCTCGGGTTAAACAACAACATTAAAAGGACACATTTCATAATGTATTCCTAGATACATTATGTGTCAATAAAAGATGGGATGGTCATAGTTGGAGCATCTTTGGTCATAGGTCTGCTGGATCGAGACTGACCTGGGGGCGAAACAACAACCTGCTTCTCCCCATGCCCTCCACCACCAAAAACCCGTGTCACTCTCGTGAAAGGACTTACCCACAATGCAAATCTGCTCCACCCAGGTTTTCTGCGGAGACTTCCTCTCCCGTGGCCGCTTTCACCTGGGGAAATAAAAATGGTTTCACAATAAAAGAGTTTAAATGAAACAAGACAGGTGTGGTTAAGGTGTTGCTTCCGTAAACATGTGGTTCTGGGTTCAATATCACTGCGTGGCACCTTGGGCAGGTGTCTTCTAATACGGTGTCAGATTGACTTGATCAATGCCTTGTAAGGGGACTGTAGAGGTGTGGCTGTGTGGTAGGAAGTTCACTTCCCAGGCACATGGTTCCGGGTTCAGTCCCACTGTGTGGCACATTGGGAAAGTGTCCTCTCCTATAACCTTGAGCCAACCAAAGCCTTGTGAGTGGACTTGGTAGATGGAAACTGAAAGAATCCCACAATATATATATATATATATATATATATATATATATAATCATTTAACGTCTGTTGTCCATGCTGGCATGGGTTGGACAGTTTGACTAGGGCTGGGAAACTGGAAGGCTGCACCAGGCTCCAGTCTGATTTGGCATGGTTTCTATGACTGGATGCCCTTCCTAACGCCAACCACTCTGAGAGGGTAATGGATGCTATTATGTGCCAAAGGCTTTGGTCATTGCCTCCATGAGGCCCAAAGCTTGAAAGGAATTGAAAAGAATGAAATATTGAATATTAAAGGATTAGTATACTTTCTTGCATTTTAGCAATCTTCAAGGTCCCATGTTGTGACAGGAATGTTTCAACTGTCAGTTGAAACATTCCGTGTACAATGGTGATACTTACCAAGGGTGGGCCAGCCAAAAATATTGTGCCCTGTTTACGCACAATGACGCTCTCATCAGCCATGGCGGGGACGTAGGCACCCCCAGCCGTACAGCTTCCCAGGACTATGGCAATCTGCGAAGGAAAACAGAGACAATTAAGGAGGGAGGACTGGTAGTAGTAGCAGCAGCAGCAGCAGTAGTAGTAGTAGTAGTAGTAGTAGTAGTAGTAGTAGTAGTAGAGGTAGTAGTAATGATTTCAATCACCCATCTTGCATGGGTCATTTCTCAGACAGGTCACAGCTGTCCCAGCTTTTCCCAAATTCGTTGGCCACAGTTGTCCCAATGATTTCAAATTTTGGCACAAGGCCTGCAATTTTAAAAACATTTGCTTTGCAGTTTTCACTAAGAGTCTCTTGGAGGATAATGTAGTCCTAGATACACTTATGTCTGAATAAAAGATGGGATGGTCACGGCTGGAACGTCTTTGATCATACCTCTGCTGGATCAGGACTGACCTGGGGTGAAACAATAACAAGGAAGAGCACACAAGCTGACGTAGTCCTAGATACACTATGTCTGAATAAAAGACAGGATGGTCACAGTAGTAACGTTTTTGATCATAGGTCCTACTGGATCAGGACTGAACTAGGGTTGAATAACAACAACAACAACAACAACCACAATGCTAAGTTGATATGAAACTGGAAATACCTGTGGAATTCCTAGTGAAGACATGTTGGCTTGGTTGAAGAAGATCCGCCCGAAATGGTCTCGGTCTGGAAACACATTGGCCTGACGAGGGAGGTTGGCACCACCGGAATCCACTGTCAAATTACAAACACACAAGCAAATATTATTATTATTATTATTATTATTATTATTGAGTGAGGAAGTGGTGCATACCATCGAAGTGACACTGGGGTACAAATATACGAAGCCCAGTATACCCATCAGGACTACCCGTCTGATAAGGGTACACCAGGCACATGCATCACAACCATACGTGCGCGACATGGTGATCTCATATCAAGATAAACAGCGCATGACCTCGCAGGTGGGGCCCAGTTAGAATATTCTTGAGGTCGAGTAGCCCATCCTGAGAGGTTAAAGATGGATGAGAATTAATTCTGTGATGCAATCATTCTATTTATTGTTCCAGTCCGAAGTTGAATTCCAACTGTTGGTCAATTTGTCCCAAAGTTCTTATCTCGACATAAAATTAAAGAAGCGAATGTCATTTATCTCCCCTTTGATATCTGACGTCATCTGATGCATGTGTCTGGTGTACCCTAATCAGACGGGTAGTCATGATGGGTACATTGGGCTTTGTATATTTGTACCCCAGCATCACTTTGATGGCATGCACTCCTCTCTCACTCAATAATGATGATAATAATGATAAAAATAATAATAATAATAATAATAATAATAACAATATTAATAATAATAATAATAAATAAGTGGATGCATTGACTAAATGCTGACATACCTAGGTATATGCAGGGCAGGCGATTCTGTTGTGCTATCTCTTGTGCTCGGACATGTTTCTTCACTGTAATGGGGTAATACGAGCCGCCTTTCACTGTGGGGTCATTGGCAACAATCATGCACTCGACACTTTGAAGAAAGAAAGAGAGAGAGAAAGGATGAGACTTTGAGAGAGAGAGAGAGAGGGGGGGTAGCAGAAAAAAGTGAGATTTTAATCCTTTAATATTTAAACCAGCCATATCCGGCTGAAATATTCAGTTTTATGTTCAAACTGGCCAGATCTGGCCTGTCACATCCACCCTACAATGTCATTCTAAAAATGAACAATCACATCATCGAAATCTCAAACCGATGAGATAATGCATGATTAATTCAAAATAAACAATTATTCAAGGCGGTGCCCCAGCATGGCCACAGGCTTCTTTCAGTTTCTATCTACTAAATCCACTCGCAAGGCTTTGGTCAGCCTGAGGCTATAGTAGAAGATACTTGCCCAAGGTGCCACGCAGTGGGACTGAACCCGGGAACCATGTGGTTGAGAAGCAAGCGTCTTACCACACAGCCACACCAGCACCTATGTATGTGTGTGTGTATATATATATAAGTACATAAATGCATGTTGTATAGTTGGATGGATATATATATATAAAATATACACATACATACCCCAATCTCATACATACAGATATACATACATTAAGATGCACACACAATAATACTCTCAAATACACACACCTTACACAAATATTCATATACACAAGCTTCACGCACACACAGACCAGAGAAATCAACAAGTAGAACGTTTGATCACACCACATTACTCCATGTGCACAGCCCCAATAACAGAAAGTACACCACCACTACCACCACGTTACACTACCAATACCTACCCAGAGACACGTCCTATGCCACAGATGATGCCACCAGCTGGGACCTCTTCATTGCCATACAGTTCATAGCCGGCCAACTGCGACAGTTCCAGGAATGGAGACCTGTGGATATATAGATATATACATATATTTATGGATACCAAAACACAAGGATAAGAAAGCAGACTTCTTTATTGAATTTCAACACACTGAAGCCTGGCGGCAAAACACAAATATGTATATCATCATCATCATCATCATAACTTAACGTCTGCTTTCCATGCTGGCATGGGTTAGACAATTTAACTGATGACTGGCAAGCTGAGGGGGATGCACCAGGCTCCAATCTGATCTGGCAGAGTTTCTACAGCTGGATGCCCTTTCTAACGCCAACCACTCCAAGAGTGTAGCAGGTGCTTTTTACGTGCCACTGGCACAGGAGCCAGTCAGGGGGTATTGGCATGGGCCATGTTCGGAGAACAATTGGTTTAGGAAGTAGTTTGAAATAAATATCCTTACCCAGAGTCTAGCAATGTGTTGATACGGTCTCTGGGGAGCATCTTTCCACGAGATGTCTGTCGTAATCTGGCCTTCTCTCCACCACCTGCAACCGAATAATGGAGTAAGAGAAAAACGAATAGTAGGTTGAGTTTACCTAGGTTTAAATACGTTCTCAGTGAGGTCTAAGGAACCTCTTAACAGGAAAAGCATTTGAAAAATATGCATAAAACATGTGACTTTGTATTCTGGAACAGTCCAGAGAATTATAATTATGACAGGTAGATAAACGTAGTCAGCTTCATTTGAAACCAGTTTAATGAGTTCCAATGTGTCTATGCACGAAATTCTTAGCCCGTGAGTCACTCCGTAACTTCTGCAGACTGATAATGAATCGTTTATATGATCATGTTTTGGGTTCTATTTTTCCAGTTTGTATCACCAAACCAGAATAAGTAATGTTAGTGACCGCAAGTTAAAAACAACTGTATAGGCAAAATTAATATATATATATTATATATATATATATATATATATATATGACAATTATATATAACAAGGGCACTATGAAGCACCAGCTTCGCTAAAAATAGGAGTCAAAAAATACTCTGAAACCACAAAAATTAACCCACATTTACCTTCAACGATTTTGGAAATCCTGGATTTCAATAAGTTCACTTGCTCCTTCATGCTGGAATAGTTGTTCTATATATAAAAAAAATATATTTTAGGGTCAAATATATATATATATAATGTAGAGGTGTCAGTGGTAATCCAGGCAATTAGTATCCAAACACTCGCTTTTCGTACTTCATGTGAGATCGATAGAAATAAAATGGAACTACCGAAGTCGATTTAGATTGCTAGATGCGAATGGAATTATAACAAGGTTTTGATAACAGACGAGAAAGACCTTTGATTTATTGGGTCTGTCTGGTCGGGTCTTATCCGAGGGGAAGGGACTTTAAGGAACTAAACAACAAGAACACGATGACCCTGGTAGTTAAATAGCAGTCAAATACATCCACTTAAAAATATTTGCGACCATTTTAATAGAACACTGAAACACTATTTGGATACTTTGAACTGTGGTGGTCGTGGTTGGAATGTTTTGATCATAGGGTTATTCATAGTGAACAACAGCGATAATAATAATGCTTTCTGATACTGGCACAATGCCTGAAATTCTGGGGGAGGGGGCTAGTCGATGACATCGTCCCCACCCCTCCAGTGCCCGAAAGGTAGTTAGTTTAGCGACCCCCCCCCCCCGAACAGAATGAAAGGCAAAGTCGACCTCGGCGGAGTTTGAACTCAGAACGAAACACAATAATCATAATAATAATAATAATAATAATAAACCTGAGCTACTGCTTACCTCGTAGTCGGCGGATCCGTGGTCAGGCCGAGTACCAATCACTCCGAGTTTGTCCGTGTACTTCAGCCTGCGACACACGGTGCATATAGTACCCGAGATCTTGAGAAGACCCGGTCGAAGCATCACGAAGGATGAAAGCCACTAAGTCACACAACTTGTATAATACCTCTGTGTATATATATATATACGTGTTTATGTATGTATGTTTATAACCACAAACGGAGGGCAAGGTCCTTCACGATAATCGAGCAGTGTCCTATAATATATATATATATATACATATATCTATACAGATGGCATAGATGGGGCGGGACAGTCTGTATGGTATATAATACAATGTATAAAAATATATTAGATTATGTCTGTGTGTAAGAGAAAGCAACGGGAAAGGTGTTCACACAGGTAATGTTATATTTTATATATATATGTATATATAGTGTATTTACAAGTGGCACAGAGGGATCGGGGCAGCCCGTACAGTAGGGAATATAGTATTGTTATGTTATATATGCGTGTGTGTGTGTGTGTTAGAGACAGTAATTGAGTGAGAGCAAGGTGCTCCTTCGCAACCAGCTGCAAAACCTCGCCGGATGTCTTTGCCATGCGGATTGGCAAAGTCAAACAGGACCTTTTTTAGTTTCGTATCTTTCTAACTACAACATCAACAAACAATTATGATAATCCCTTCTACTATATAGACACAAGGCCAGTCATTTCAGAGGACGTGGATGAATCGATTACATCGCCCCCCAGTGTTCGATTGATACTTATTTTATCGACCCCCCGAAGAGATGAAAGGCCAATTCGACCTCGGTGGAATTTGAACTCTAGGACTTATGTAATTATAACTTACATTTGCATTAAAAAAACGTTGGAACGTTCCCACAGAATGCAATCGCAAATTATCTAAAAATCCATAAACTACAATTAAATTCAATCTTTATTTTTTATGTAAACTTTGTCGAATGCTTTTGCCCTTTTAGTTTCGTACTTTTTTGTAGTTTTATGTAATTGCTTTAAGAACGTGGTTTAGGGGTTAGAGTACTTGGCTGGCGGTCGTAAGGTTATGGGTTCGAATTCCGAAGGTGCGTCGTGTCCTTGAGCGAGATTCTATATTTTACGACGTGGTCATGCTGGGGCACCACCTTCAAGACTTTTTAATTTGAAAGAATCGACTCGAATACTCAAAATTTTAGAGCCTGGTGCTTATTTTATCGGTTTCGTTTGCCCAACCACTAAGTTACGTGTGTGTATCAAGCGGAAATGGGAACAAACACAGACACAAAAGACATACATACACACGTATACATACACACGTATACATACACACACACACACACACACACATCATTTAACGTCCGTTGTCCGTGCTGGCATGGGTCGGCCGGTTTGACTGGGCTGCCACGCTGAAAGGCTGCACCAGACTCCAGTCTGATTTGGCAGGGTTTTCTACAGCTGGATGCCCTTCCTAACATGCCAACCACTCCGAGAGTGTAATCGTTGCTTGACGGGCTTCTTTCAGTTTCCTTCTAACAAATCCACTCACAAGGCTTTGGTCAGCCTGAAGCTATAGTAGAAGACACTTGCCCAAGGTGCCATGCAGTGGGACTGAACCCAGAAACGTGTTTGGGAAGCAAGCTTGTTACCACACAGCCACGCCTGAACTTATGAAAGGCACACACACACACACACACGAGTTTAGAAGGGGAAGAATGTGTAAGTTCATATTGTTGCCTGATTCGGAACCCCCTTCCCCCCTCCTCTCTTCTCCCCATTCATATTTAACTCCCCACCCCACATCGTATGTACTGAAACCCCTAGTTCTCAGTTACATGCTCTTACTGATGCTACTTTTATTCTTCGCAGTAGACTTACGTTTCCCATATTTGAAGAAAATCTGTCTGTCTGTCTGACTGTTTGGTAGACACAAACTGAAAGAAGCCCATCGTGTATCTATCACACATACACAAACACGCACGCACACACACACGCGCGCGCGCAGGGGTGCTGAAAAGTTCCTGGCTTTGGGTAAAAGAAAATAGAGGCGGATCAGTTAATTATGATTCTATTCAACATATTCCCCTTCTCAGATATTCACGCACTTATTGCAGGGGTCCTTCAGTTTTTCTAAACCCTATAAAAGAACTCAGAAAGCGGGGTCTCCAACCAGGCCTTTCATAACACCCTTAAAAGCCAGGAGCTTTTCAGCACTCTTTGCATATATATTTATGTATGTATGTATGTAGGTATATATACAAGGGGGTGTTGAAAAGTTTTTGATTTTGGGTAAAAGAAAATAGAGGAGGATCAGTTAATTATTATTTTATCCAACATATTCCCCTATAGAATCGGAATCTACCCCATTTGAAGCATATTTATAAAAAAATTTCATTGGAAAATATTAATTTTTCTGGAAGTTATGAGGAAGCAAAATCGGCGGAGCATATTTGTGTAGGTATGCCCCTACAAGATTTTTGCACACAATCGCTCAAACATGTTACACACACACACACACAGATTGTGCGCGAGCGGAACTTTAGCGAAAGTTTTGCTTTCGCCCAAATCCAACTTCGGTCCCTCCTTCCACTCGATCCCCCTCCCCTCATTGAAACGGGTATCTTCAAATTCTTATCACCACCCCCTCTCTCTTTATTTCTGTCTGTCTGTTTCTTTATCTGTCTCTCTATCTATATCTCTCTCTGTTTGTCCCTCACTGCATATCTTTGTCTATTTATCTCTCCCCTCCCCCCCTCTCTCTCTCTGTCTATCTCTTTATCTATCTGTCTTCCTATCTCTATATCTCTCCCACTGTCTGTCTCTCTCTCTCTCTGCTTATCTCTCTCTCTATCCCTTTATCCGTCTATCTCTCTCTCTCTATCACTTTCTCCTTTATCACTTCCCCCATCTCTCTCTCTCCTCCTCCTCTCAGTCTATGAGAAAAGCCATTTCGAATTTCCTCTCCCACCGGTTTGTCTCTACATTTAAACCTTTCCCCAAAATGTCTTTTATTCCCGTCGATGCCGAAAGCCATTTCCCGATCCAAAATCTACCTTATGGCGTTTTCTCAACAGAAGAAAATGTAAGTTTGTCTTGTTTTGCTTTCTTGTTCGGCCTTTCATCCTTTTGGGGTCAATTAGATAAAAATATCAAGGTCTATCATCGTAATTATAATAGCGTTGGATATTAGAGCATAACTACACTTTAGTGCCCCATCTCACAGTAATTGTTTCCTCTATAACTTTCTGGGTAATGCGTGTCTTTTAATGACATTTTGCATCTATATTTTTTCGAGTGTGTAGATTATGGTTATTTTCATATTTTACTTACTTCGGTCATTAGACTGCGGCCATACTGGGGCGCCGCCTCGAAGAGTTTTTAGTCGAGCGCGAATCACCTCCAGTCCATTTTTTGTTAAACCTGATACTTATTCTACCGGTCTATTTTGCCGAACCGCTAAGTTTCAGGGGTATAAATAAACCAACACCGGTTGTCAAGCACTGAGGTGGGGGGGGGGGAACAAAGACCTACACTCGTACGTATAAGTTTGTGTGTGTGTGTGTGTGTGCGTGCGTTGTCGACACGAGCTATAATAGAAGACTGTTGTCTGAGGTACCACGCAGTGGAACTGAACCCGGAATCATGTGGTTTGGAAACACACTTCTTACCACACTGTCACGCCAGATAAAAGTTCCGAAGAAAAGAATTATGGAGGAGTTTCGGATCTTCTCTTTTTTTCCCGCCGACTTTGCTATTAACAATTTCCATTAACTTCAGTATTTTTCGTTCCTGTTTTTTTTTTTGCCGGCCCCACTTAAATACAGAGGCCCCGATGCATCTTCGTAACGATACGTTTTTACAGTGCGCACTCGTTAGAGGGTTAGGGTTAGTTTTATTGTTGGTTAGGATTAGTTTTATTGTTGGTTAGGATTAGTTTTATTGTTGGTTAAGGTTACGTAGCTGCGTCGGGACCTCTTTATTTAAATAGGACCTTTTTTTTACCTTTCCAGATTTATATATTTGCAACATTTAGCATTAGGGCTCTATGGTTAACAATCTCACGTAGTTTGGGGTTCAATCCTGCTGCGTGGCATCTTTGGTAGACAGAAATTGTGTGGTCGCACAACGTGGGTGTGTTTACATCTATTTGTCTACAGCGAGAAACTTTCTCGGTGATAAAATACAGTAAATGGGTTTCCTACGGGTTCCAATATGTCTCAAGCATATTTTCAAATGGTAACAAGTTAATAAGTGGCGGTATGGAATATGCAGCCAGGCGGAATTCTGGTTTAAGCATGCTATAATTAACCCCTTATAACTTTGTTATTTTTTTGGAATTTTCAGAAAATGTTTGCATACGCGAAATCATACGACCATGCAAAAACGGAAACATAAAAAATTCTTTGTGTGTGATTTAAGGAGCATTTAGCTGTTATTTTTAGCACATCTCATGCCCACCTCGTTGTTTGTCAGTCTGACGTAAAGATGTTTTTTTTTAATATCTTTCTTCCCATAATGGTCCATTGCTGGGATTTAAGCCAAAACTTCGAACTGTCTGCATTTAAAAGTTTGTTTTTTTTTTAAATTCGAAATATTAAAAAAAAAATTTTAATTTCGAAATAGTAAAAAACTTTACCATATTTAGAATACAAATTCACAAAAACTTTTTAAAAATTCCAAAAAATAAAAAACGAAATCAGGGGTTATATGTCGAGAATTCTGCCTTCACCCCAACCATTTGCGATTTAAAAAAAAATCTTTTCTTTCTTTCTTTTTCATGGGATTCAACTTTTTCGACAATGGAGATTATGCTAAAATAATTAGCATTTGAAATTTCATTATTATTATTATTCGTTTTTCCCATTTTTTCCACGTAAAAAAAATAAATAAATAAACGAAGATTCCGTAAAAAATAGAAAGAAAATTTCTAAAATTTCGATTTTTTTTTTTACTAAAATTACCCCCGTCCTCACCTCCACGCCGATATTTCGAATGCTTTGAAACTCTTTGACGACTCATTTATTTGTAATTCTTCGAAGTGAGACAACACTTAACACGCAAAACGGGTCTGGGGACTCGCGCGCCCGCGCACCTTGACCCAAACACACACAAGGTGAAAACGAACTTGTTTCGAAGTTTGGCTCATTTGGATTCTGACCAATCAGAAAGCAGCATTCCTCACGCACCTCCAATCTTTCTCTCGGCCTCAAACGAAGCTCTCTTGTTTTTCGACTGCGTAGCTTTGAAAGAAGAATGGTACAGGTGCGCGCGCGCGAAGGTGCGTGTGTGTATTCTTGACTGCGGCCATGCTGGAGCACCGCCTTTAGTCGAACAAATCGACCCCAGGACTTATTCTTTGTAAGTCAAGTACATATCCTATCGTCCCCCCTTTTGCCGAACCGCTAAGTGACGGGGATGTAAACATACCAATATCGTTTTGTCAAGCGATGGTGGACAGACACACATATATGATGGGCTTCTTTCAGTTTCCGTTTACTAAATCCACTCACAAGGCATTGGTCGGCCCAAGACAATAGTAGAAGACACTTGCCCTAGGTGCCATGCAGTGGGACTGAACCCAGAACCATGTAGTTGGGAAGCAAGCTTCTTACCACACAGCCATATATGAGAGAGAGAGAGATAGTGATGTAGATAAACTGTTTGGCTTGAGAGATGTACCGGTGGCACGTAAAATGCCCCATCCGAACGTGGTCGATGCCAGTGCCCCCCCCCCCCAACTGGCTCCCGTGCCAGTGGAACATAAAATGCACCATCCGAATGTGGTCAATGCCAGTGCTCCCCCCCCCCAACTGGCTCCCGTGCCAGTGGCAAGTAAAATGCCCCATCCGAATGTGGTCAATGCCATTGTGTCCCCTCCGTCCCCCGGACTGGCTTTATATAAAGACTATTTGCCAAGTATGTCTGTATATATGTAAGTATATATACGTGTGTGTGTGTGTGTGTTAGAAAGAACGAAGCAGCCACCAAACATGTGTCACTTTAAAAGCATGGAATTTATAATCTGTTTTTGTATGTTTTTTATAAATATCAAATTTAGCCACGTTTATCTGTATCATTATACATACGACAGGCTTCCTTTTAGTTTCCAAGTCCACTGACAAGGCATCAGTCAGCCCACAGCTATAATAGGAAAGTAAGTGCTCACTCAAGGTGCCATGAAATGGGATTGAACTCCAAGCCATCTGGTCGGGAAGCAAGCATCTTACCACAAAGCCATACCTTACTTTCAAAACGTTGTTCTCTCTCTCACACACACACACGGATCAAGTTTCTTGCCAAACAAGCCTCCTCCCACCCCCACATACACCACCATCACCTCAATATTATTAATGTTATTTATTTATTTATTTGTCTGTCTGTCTCGCCTCCATCCTCGCCCTCCGCCCTTCCCCGTACCATCTTCCTTCATGCCACAGAAGTTACTAGAATACCTTTCTTAACAGTACACATTCAAGACCCGACCATTTCCTTTGTCTCTCCTCCTCCTCCTCCTCACTGCCATCTTCATCATTATCACCATCATCTTCCATTTCACCTTCTTCTTCTGTAAAAAAAACACATTCTTCCCATCACCCCCTCCCTACCCCTTCTGTCTGCTTCACTTTACTTCTCTCCCCCCTCTCTCAGACTCTTAAACCTTTCCTCCCCTTCCTTATCTCTCTCTCTCTCTCAACAATACTCCTTCCCCCTCTTTCTATTCTGTTTTCTAATTCCTCTTCTCTTTTAGATGCACACACGCACACAGAAAAAACACACTTAAGGAACACATACATACACACAGGCACAGACATACATACACGTGCATGCATACACACAAGAACACTCACACACATACATGAGAAAGAGAGAGAGAGAGAGGGAGAGACAGACAGACAGATAGATAGAGAGAGAGAGCCAAAGAGAGGAGAAGCTGTCTTGAAAACCTCTGTTGAAGAAGATCATCTAATGTACCCCCGGTGTATATATAATTTATGTTCCTAACACTAGCTGAATGATAACGAAGTTATTTTATTAAACTCTTTGTTATATTTAAAATCAATTGAAAGAAACAGAGTATCTCAACAGAAATAGGGTAACGAAAGGGTTAAGAAGAAAAATAATCAGCAGAAGACATGAGAGAAGGAGACCTCAATGTGGTCATTCTATATGCTAGAAATAATAGCCTAAATTTCCTTCTATCCACACCCTTCCAACTGCTTCTAATGTGCATCTGCCCAAATGTAGAATTGTGTTTAACCCTTTTGTTATCAACCCGGCTGAAACCACTTCTGGCTCTGTAGTACAAATGTCTTGTTTTCATAAGTTCTCAATTGAAATCTTCCACCAAACCTTAGTCACAATTTATGTTCCTAACACTAGATGAATGATAACGAAGTTATTTTACTAAATTCTTTGTTATTTTCAAAATTATTTGAAACAAAAAAGCAGCGTATTTCAGAAGAAATACCATAAGAAAAAGGTTAAACAGTTTTATAATCCTATTGTTTTATACCTGGCAATTTATCTGTCCCCTTTTTCGAGCCTCACACATAGCAAAGGAGGGTAGGAGCAAGGGAGTCTGTATGACAAAAGGGGCTGGTTTGGTTGTGAGTTAGTGTGTCACAGCTCAAATGGTTGACAGCTAAAAAGTCAGGCCGACTTGCCTCACATGATGGATGTCTAGCATGCATTAGATACATTTGCGCTCTCTGTGTGATGAGGGTGAGAGCTGACATCTAGTGGTGACCTGCTGGTGACCTGGGCTGGCTTCTATGTGGTCGTTCAACGTGTTAGAAATAGCAGTTAAATCTCTTTTTTTTCTTTGTTGGCTGTATATGTGAAGGCTTATTGTCGTTGGAAAAGAAAAAGGTATAATGGTTAATGTAATTAGAGACACTGTTAAGTAGATGGGATGGTCATGGCTGGAATGGAATTTAACACAGATACACACACACACACTCTTGGGGCCTCTTTCTGTTCTTTATTCTCAGTGGCCTAACACCACACACACACACACACACATATGCATACATACGCATATACATGCATATGTACATACACATACATACACATATAAATACATTCACACACAGACACACATGCACAAATACATACAGATACATATATATCCATGCACACATACATATATGTCCACACATTCATATATATACATATATACACATACATGCACACACACATATATACACACATATATACACACATACATACACGGCAAAGATAACCTTTCAGTTTTTGAATTTATTAACTTTTGTTTGTTGATAGCCTCAAAGCACAGATTGACACAACAGATGGGGGGAGGCGGAGGAGTTGTCAGTGCAGGGGGGATCTGTAGGGGTGGGTATGGTTGGAGTGTTTTTGACCTCCTTGACCTTGATTTGATGTGTTTTGGATTTTGTTTTTGTAAACAACTTTTGTGGAGAATAAATTGAAAACAAAATCTGTGAGCGTGTGGTTGTGTGGTTGTGTGTGTGTATATATATATATAGATATATATGTGTGTGTGTGTATATATATACATACATACACATATATGTGTATGTATGATTTTGTGGCTGCTATTGGATGATCTCACCAAAGTCTTTCTACCTTGGGTCTTCAAATATAATTGTTTGTTTACCTGTGTTGCACCTGAACCCCCACCCCACCCCCGCTCCCTGTTAGATTCTGGATTTACTCTTTGGAGCAGAAGTTCATTTTGACCTGGGTGGGTGTCAAGCAGTGAGAGGTGGGGGTGGTAGTGGTAGTGGTGGTAGTGGTAGTAATGGTAGTAGCAGTGGTGGTAGTGGTGGTGGTCATAGTAGTGGTAGTAGTAGCAGTCGTAGTGGTGGTGGTGGTGGTGATGATTGATGACATTGGTGGTGGTGGTGGTGGTAGTTGTAGTGGTTGTTGGGGAGCTGATGATGTTGGCAGTAGTAGTGGTGGCGGTAGTAATAGTAGTAGCAGTGGTGGTAGTTGTGGTGGTCATAGTAGCAGTAGTGGTGGTAGTAGTAGCAGTAGTGTTGGTGGTAGTGGTAGTAGTAGCAGTAGTGTTGGTGGTAGTGGTAGTAGTGGTAGTAGTAGCAGTCGTAGTGGTGGTGGTGGTAGTAATGGTGGTGGTGGCAGGATGATAATAGGATAATGTCTATCTCCCGTGTTTAGCTTTCAGTGGTTTTCTGATCAAGCTGTCTCGCTCCCACGTCTTTGCTTTATCATGTAAAGGAGGGGTAGTCATGGACGGGATGGCGCTGTTTCTTTAACCACCTGTATATCTCTGACCACCACAAACCACTCCCCCACCCCCCTGACAACATGCACACACATGCACATGCATCCAAATAGACGTATGCGTGCGTGGTTGTGCATATAGTTATTTTAATTTTGTCGTCAGGGACTTTGAAGTGCGAAGTTTCTTCCAGGTGCAAGTTTACTCAAACTATAACTGATTACAAAGATTAATAATAATAATAATAATAATAATAATAATAATAATAATAATAATAATAATAATAATAATAATAATAATGATGATGATAATAATAATTTCAAGGGCAGCAAGTTTACTGGAGGAGATAGTCCGTTATATTGAGCCCAGTGCTCAACCTTCAGCAGAATTTGAACTCATAAAGGCAGATGTTATGCTAATGGTTCTACCAGCTTGCCACCGTAAGAAGCTTGCTTCTCAACTACGTGGTTCCAGGTTCAGTCCCACTGCGTGGCACCTTGGCCAAGTGTCTTCCACTATAGCCTCGGGCCGACCAAAGCCTTGTGAGTGGATTTGGTAGATGGAAACTGAAAGAAGCCCATAGTGTGTGTGTGTGTGTGTGTGTGTGTGGAGATGCAATAGCCCAGGGGTTAGGGCAGCGGACTTGTGGTCGTAAGATTGCAGTTTCGATTCCCAGACCAGACAAATTTCACTCCCCACAAATTTCAGTCCTTGTGCCTATAACAGAAAGGATTATTATTATTATTGTTGTTATTGTTTTTTTTTGTACTCTTTGCAGCCTCGCCATAGAATTGGTGTTGCCATTGGTGACCAGATTCTGGACCTCAGCGTTGTCAAGCATCTCTTCACTGGACCAGAACTGAAGAATTCCCAGCATGTCTTTGAAACGGTAAAGTATACAGACGGCACCGTCCAACAGATTGTTCCACAACAAACTTAACCCCCTTCACCACATTTCCTCCTTGTTTATTTTACTTATCAAACTTTGCTCACGAGGCTCCAGCAGGGGCCAGGGGTCGGTGGCAAACCCTGCTGTACTCTTTCACCACAAACTTTCTCTCACTCTTTCTTCCTGTTTCTGTTGTACCTGTAATTCAAAGGGGCCAGCCTTGTCACACTGTGTCACGCTGAATATCCCCGAGAACTACGTTAAGGGTACACATGTCTGTGGAGTGCTCAGCCACTTGCAAGTTAAATTCACGAGCAGGCTGTTCCGTTGATCAAATCAACTGGAACCCTCATTCTCGTAAGCAACGGAGTGCCAGTTAGTTAATTATAACAGAATACACTTGTACAAACGAATGCAGGTATAAAAGGCTGGCTCTTCGGATCTATATTACCTTGAAAAATATAGAATAGTACCAATTGAGTTGTAATCAACTTAATCACTACCACTGCTTGAAATTGCAGGCCTTGTGCCAAAATTTGAAACTAGTATATCTATCTGTCTATAAATAATGTCATGGAGCCTGGTGCAGCCTTCTGGCTTGCCAGTCCTCAGTCAAATCGTCCAACCCATGCTAGCCTGGAAAGTGGACGTTAAACGATGATGATGATTTGAACCAACATAAGTTTGTCTTTGAAGTATTGAAATATATTGTGGAACAAGTAGAAGGATATATTTTTCAATGCATAAATGTTGACAGAACATCGTATATAGGATAAAATCCTTTTAGAGCAGGAAAATTTGTCAGCAACCAGCCATGACGATTGAACTCACACCCCTCTAGTATCCGGTTAGAGTGCTCTACCTTTAAGCTAAACTGCCGACCGACAAATTCTTCTGCAATTTTTAGAAGTTATAAAGTCATCCAGGAATGCTAGGTGTCATATACTCTCTCTTTTACTCATTTCAGTTATTTGATTGTGGCCATGCTGGAGCACCGCCTTTTAGTCGAGCAAATTGACCCCAGGACTTATTCCTTGGATGCCTAGTACTTATTCTATCGGTCTCTTTTGCCGAACCGCTAAGTTATGGTTGTAAACAAACATAGGTTTGTTTTTGAAGTTTTGTCTATATATTTGTCTCGTTCTGCAGCTTTCCTTGTTTTATGATTTCAGGAAACTCTAAACGCCTTCATGGGCATGACCCGTGCAGCATGGTGCGAAGCGAGAGCGACCCTGCAGAAAATGCTATCAGCGTCAGAAGCAACTTTAAAGGACGATGTGGGGCTCAGGCAGAAGTAAGTTTCACCTCTATAGCTTTACGTTTTTTTCAGCTAAAGAAACACACATCAGTTGCACAGTGCTCCCTCTGTTTTCACTGTCAAGTTGTCACTTGTGTGTGTGTGTTTGTCCCCCACCACTACTTAATAATCTGTGCTGGTGTATTTGCGACTCCGTGACTAAGCAGTTTGGTAAAAGAGTCTGATAGAATAAGTACCAGGCTTCAAAAAAAAAAACAGAAGTACTGGGGTCGATTTCTTTGGCTAAAATTCTTCAAGGCTGTGCCCCAGCATGGCCAAATAAAAGACGAAATTTGAAGAGATTCTTCTTAATTATTCCATAATGATTTGTTTTTGTTTTTTGTTGTTTTGCAGAGCCTTTGTTCCTCAGAATAAAGCGAAAATGCATCTTCCTGCCAGAATCGGTAACGGCGCTTTAACTGTTTCTTTGCTTCTCTGTTTGTCTGTCTGTGTGTCTTCCTTCCTACCACTGTCTTTCTTTCTTTCTTTCTTACTTTCTCTCTTTCTTTCTCCCTCTTTTTCTTTTTTTCTCTCTCTCTCTCTCTCTCTCCATCTTAGAGAGTTTTCAACTGGACTTTAAGAGCCAATATATATTCAGTGCCGATGTGTTTATGTTATTGAAAGAGACAAGGTGGTCGTGTCCACACTCAAAGACATCCCCTAGATGTCTCCCCTTTTATGTGACTTTCACATGGCACCAACACAGGTGCATTCTGCAAGTGGCACTGGCACAAGTGCTTATTACGTGGCACTAACTTCGGTGCTCTTTACATAACAGTGACACAAGCACTTTCATGTAGCACCAGCATGGGCGGTTTTCTTTTAGAAAATACATGGGTGGGTGGGTGATTGGGTGGGGCTGAGCTGCTTTAATTATTATCATCATCATCATTATAATCATTGTAATTATCATAATGCTCATTATGTTTTGCAGGTGACTATACTGACTTCTACTCATCTAAGAACCATGCCTACAATGTTGGATGCATGTTTAGGGGCCCTGAGAATGCCTTGATGCCAAACTGGTGAGTATTGAGTGCATCGTGTTCAGCAAGGTGCTATTGACTCTCAAAAGGATGAAATACAAAGTTAACCTCAGCAGAATTTGAACTCAGAACATAGCAATGAGCAAAATACTGCTAAGCATTTTGCCCAACGTGTTAACGATTCTGCTAACTTGTCACCTTACCAATAATAATAATAATAATAATAATAATAATAATAATAATAATAATAATAGCCCTTTCTACTATACGCACAAGGCCTGAAATTTTGGAGAAGGGATGAGTTGATTACATTGAACCCTAACCCGGTACGCAACTGGTACTTAATTTATCGACCCCCTGAAAAGATGAAAGGCAAAGGTCAACCTCGGTGGAATTTGAACTCGGAACATAGCAGCAGATGAAATACCGCTAAGCATTTCCACCGCTGGGCTAACGATTCTGCTAGCTTGCTGCCTTAATAATAATAATAATAATAATAATAATAATAATAATAATAATAATAATAAAGGTTTCTTTTGTCAATTATTTTACAGGACTTACCTACCTGTTGGTTACCATGGCAGAGCCTCATCAGTTATAATCTCTGGCACACCTGTGCGCAGACCAAATGGACAAACAAGAGCTGATGAAAGTAAGTATATTGTATTCACTTGTTGTTATTAAAAGCCCCAGGTCAGCCTTGATCCAACAGACCTGTGATCAAAGGCGCTTCAGTTTGCAGCCATCTTGTCTTTTATTCAGCCATAGTGTATCTAGGACTACGTTATCTAATGGCACATTAGAAATAAGGTAAAGGATGACTCATCCGAGAAAATAACATTCTTCTACTGCTATATATATATATATATATATAATTATGTGTATTTCTTACGTTTAAGATGATTCCCATGCTTTCCCTGATGAGAAGGTTACAATTTTAATATCAAAGATCCCTATGGATCACACAGGTTGTAATCCTTTGAAACATGTAGGAATAAAGTATGCAATTATAACATGCGTTTTCTCCATTCCTTAAATTCTTAAATATATATATATAGTTGAAATTTACAGGAAAAAGCAAAAGACAAAGAAACAGGTGTATAGATATTGAGAGAGAAGCAAAGCTACAAAGCATAATTACACCTTTTGTGAACCCTGAGAGTGACGGAGAGAGAGAGCTAAACTGTATACTTGTTTGTTTTGCTTCCAGGCAAACCCCCTGTTTTTGGCCCTTGCCGCCTCATGGACATTGAGCTCGAGATGGCTTTCTTCGTGGGAGGTGCGTCCAACAACCTTGGCACCAGCATCCCCATGGGGAAGGCAGAGGATCATATCTTTGGAATGGTTGTCATGAATGATTGGAGCGGTAAGTAGAAATGAGTCTTCATGGATGCTGCTGTATGTTGATGGTCGTACCTGTGTGGACTTCATTCGCTTTTTGATTTTTGTTGGAATTTGAGATTGGAGGAATTTGGGCAAAAAAAGAGTTCTTGGTGTATCCAGATTAAGTAAGGGAATCTCTTTGCATTTGTGTGTGGTTCCTGCAGTTGTTGAATGACCCCTTAGCATCTGAGATTTTGTTTATAATGTATGTATATTATACATATTTGCATCATATATCCACACGTATTATATATATACATGTATGTATATACCGGAGTAAGCACATGAAATGTGCAACAAAACTGTCCGATGAACGGGAACGTGAAACTCAGAGTAACGGTTTTTTTGTTATATTTCTCCTGCTTTTAAATAAAGTATATATGTATATATATATATATATATATATATATATATTTATGTGGAGAATGGAGCAACAAATACAAGAAGAAGCAATTCTGTTGGGCTAGTTAGCCATTGTTTTATTATGTGGAGGTTATGTATCCCCTGGTTGCTTGGATTCTTCAGACTACCCCTGGAGGATTGAGGCAAACCTATCATTTACTTATTCACATATATATATATATATATTTTTATATATATATATATATATACTTATTTATTTACTTGTTTCAGTCATTTGACTGCAGCCATGCTGGAGCACCACCTTTAGTCGAGCAAATCAACCCGAGAGCTTATTTTTTGTAAGCCTAGTACTTATTCTATTGGCCTCTTTTGCCGAACCACTAAGTTACGGGGACGTAAACACACCAGCATCGGTTGTCAAGCGATGGTGGGAGGACAAACCCAGACACACAAACACACACATACACATACATATACGATGGGCTTCTTCCAGTTTCCGTCTACCAAATCCACTCACAAGGCTTTGGTCGGCCACTTAGCTATGGGGACGTAAACACACCAACACCGGTTATCAAGTAGTGATGTTGGTGACACACACACAAGCACACATATATACATGACAGGCTTCTTTCAGTTTCCGTCTACCAAATCTATTCACAAGGTTTTGGTCAGCTCAAGGCTATAGTAGAAGACACTTGCCCAAGGTGCCACGCAGTGGGACTGAACCCTGAACCATGTGGTTGGGAGGCAGCCATGATTCATTTCTTTATTTGTTTTCTTTTCTTTGGGTTATTTACAGCTCGTGACATTCAAAAGTGGGAATATGTTCCTCTTGGACCGTTCCTTGCTAAAAGCATCGGCACCAGTATTTCTCCTTGGGTGGTCACTATGGAAGCCCTCAAACCTTTTGTCACAGACAATCTGCCTCAGGTAAGATATTGTTCCATTTTGTTAAATGAGTTTCTCTGCAAAGTACACACACACACACACACACACACACACACACGTGCAACTGTTAATCCAGACATTATCTTCTCTCCATCTGTTTTTTCTCATTCTGGTTAGAAATGTCTAAGACTTCTATTTTTTCTCAGCATCAGACTACTACACCTTTTCCTCTCCTGCCTCTGTCTTCTGTTTTCGACTTTTTGTATAATTTTAAACCATCTATAATAATAAATGCCAAAACGAATTTCTGTGTGTCAGTGTGTCACACTTTGAACCCCGCTCTCTCACTATTCAATAACACTTCTACTATTCCTCTTGCTGGGGTGAGAGTAATAGTAGGCATAGAGAAGGTGAAGGCTGTAGTATATTGACATTTGAAATGGTAATGGGGTCATTGTAATAGTATGAGCTGTAGTTGTGATAGAGGCGGAGGTGATGGTGGTGGTGGTGGTAGCTGAGGCAGTCAAGCATGACAGTGATAGTAAGTGATGGTGGTGGAGGGGAAGGCGTTGTTGATGGTGGTGGCGTCAGAAGTCTGAATGGTGTGTGTATGGCAGTTGCGGTGGCGATGGTGGTGGCGTTGGTGATGGTTGAAAACAATCAGTAGAAAGAGAGAGAGAGAGAGAGAAAGAAAGAGGTTAGATACAAAAAAAAAGAAACTGTACTGATTCCCCTGAATGGGAAGACAAAAAAATGTTTATTATGATGCTTTGCAATAAGTTCCAAGACATATTATATCAGCTCCATATCTTTAACTTATTAATGTATAACGAGCAAATGAACCAGCAGATGATTGTATAGACGTATAAATGCTATTTTGACAGGACCCACCAGCATTACCCCACCTCAGCCATCCAGACAACTATAACTTTGATATCAAGCTGGATGTGTCCATAAAAGGTAAGATGATCAACAATCATTCTCTCTCTCTCTCTCTTTCTCTCTCAGTGATCTTTATGGTGACTTGTGGTAATTTAGTTCCTGGGTCAGCCCTGGTCCTGCTGATTTATAGTTGAAGGTGTTCCTCCACCTACAATCATTGCTCTTTTCTGTGCACACACACTTGACTGCTTTATCTAACATATGTAAATGTATAGATATGTTTGTATCTATACAGTGGTTAGAGCGTCAGGTTCACAATCATGAAGTAGTGAGTTCAATTCCCAGACCGGGCTGTGTGTTGTGTTCTTGAGCAAGACACTTTATTTCACGTTGCTCCAGTTCACTCAGCTGTAGAAATGAGTTGTGACATCACTAACAGAGTATAGTTTTCTTTTTACCCTGGTATATGTATATTTATATATATAGATATATATATGTGCATTTATGTTATTTTTTAGTTCCTGATGTGTCAGAACCTGCCGTCGTATCTCGTTCCAACTTCAAGGTAAGTTCTCTTTTGGATTCAGTTTTTATAGTGTGTGTGTGAATGGGCATGTATATACATATCATCATCGTTTAACGTCCGCTTTCCATGCTGGCATGGGTTGGACGGTTTGACTGAGGGGTGGCAAGCCAGGAGGCTGCACCAGGCTCCAATCTGATCTGGCAAGGTTTCTACAGCTGGATGCCCTTCCTAATGTCAACCACTCTAGGAGTGCTTTTTATGTACCGCTGGCACGGGAGCCAGTCAGGTGGCACTGGCATCGACCATGCTTGAATGGTGCATTTATGTGTCACCGGCACAGGTGCCAGTAAGGCGGCACTGGCATTGACCACTCACAAATGGAGCTTTTTATGTGCCACCAGCATGGGAGCCAGTCAGGTGGCACTGGATCATAAAGAAAGAGAAAGAAAAACAAAAAAAAATACAATTCCTTAAAATTTGAAATAGGAAGAATTTGGATCAGGCGAACAGTAATGGTTGTGCCTATAATAATTGGTGCATTAGGAACAGTAAGCCAAGATGTAGATAAATGGTTGAAGGAGATTGGAATAGAATGCCTGGTAGAGTTCCTACAGAAAGTTTGTCTCTTAGGAACAGCAAGGATTATCAGGAGGGTTCTAAGCACTTGAAGACTGCTGAAAACTTTTGGATACTTAAGGTTATAGGTAGTAACCCACTATCTACAGAATTCCTGCCAAGAATAAGACCAAACCTGAGCCAAACCAAAATGATAATAATGATAATAATAAAGAAATGGGAAGAGTGTCCTGTTGAGCTGTTGCAAAAAGTTTTCCTCCCTGGCACAGCCAGAATCCTTACGGAAGTACCGAAGATAGTTGAAGAGAACTAATAACATGGTACCACAGGCTGCAGACACATGCAAGACATGAGGAATTTCAAAATAAACTTTGAGTTAAAAGAAAAATAATGCATGCACAAATCTGTTTTTATCTTCTTTCTCTCTCTTTCTCTCTTTCACACAGTACATGTATTGGACTATGAAACAGCAACTTGTTCATCACACCAGTAATGGCTGCAACGTGAATGCTGGAGATTTGATGGGTTCCGGAACAATCAGTGGGACGGTATATCGTCTTTTATATATATATAGTTAAATTTTTCTTACGAAACCACTATCAACATATATATATGTGTGTGCACATTTGATCAAGATGAAATTCATCCAAAATTAAAACATATTAAGATATCGAACATAGAAAAATATAGGATCAATAAATATATATATAGATATATGAATATATAGATATGAGTGTAGAAACATAGCAATAATATAGTAATAAAAGATAAAAATATAGATAAGAACATTTTAAAAACTGTTTAGACATCACAATTGAAACACTAAATTATATTACCCTTATTGCAAACCAAATCAAACACTACAATATATATATATATATATATAAAATGACCACCCCTCTCGAATATTTCAGACTGAGGATTCGTATGGCTCTCTGTTGGAACTAACATGGAAAGGCAGCAAGACTGTGGACGTAGGTGGTGGTCAAACCAGAAAGTTCCTCCAAGATGGAGATGAGGCTATCTTAACAGGTAAGAAGAAGTGGATGGAGGAGTGTCGGTGGGAGGTGCGTGGTGGTTTTACTACATTTGAGTGAACAAGTGCACACACACACACACATGTATATACACTGTCATCATCACCATCATCATCGTTGTTTAACATCCACTTTCCATGCTGGCATGGGTTGGACGGTTTGACTGAGGGCTGGAGAACCAGAAGGCTGCACCAGGCACCAATCTGATGTGGCAGAGTTCCTACAGCTGGATGCCCTTCCTAACATCAACCACTCTGAGAGTGGAGTGGGTGTTTTTACGTGCTACCAGTACAGGAGCCAGTCAGGTGGTACTGGCATCGACCATATTTGAATGGTGCTTTTTACATTCCACTGGTACGGGACCAGTCAGTCAGCACTGGCATCGACCACACTCGAATGGTGCTTTTTATATGCCACCAGCATGGGTGCCGATCAGGCGGTACTGTCATCGGCCACGACAATGACTTCACTTGACTCAGCAAGTCTTCACAAGTGCAGTTAATTGCCCAATGAGTGAAGGGTGCTCTTAAAGGGGCCGGTTATGCTGCACGGGCATAGGCCACGGTCACAGTCTCACTTGGCTTGCCGGGTCTTGTCAGTGAACATTAAAAACGTCTCACCCCTGCTAGGTCAGCACAAGTAATACTGGTCAACCTGTTAACCATGGTTTCGAAATGAGTGCCAAATAGGTGTCTGTTTCTCCTCAGCCAGAGTCTGCCAGCTAACAACTTGTAAAATTTGTCCCCACCCTACCTGCAAATTCTTTTGAGGTGACCAAAACACCATTTAAACAAACAAAATACATGAAATTATTCATAAATAAATATGAGAGTGACAGAACTATCCAAATACCATTACTTATGTTTACTTTTATATAAACGAAGCATAACTTACCTTTTCTTTCTATTTTCAGGTTATTGCGAAGGAAATGGCTACAAAATAGGTTTTGGAACCTGTCGTGGTACAGTTCTCCCAGCAAATCCTATCTAAACACTGACCCCTTACTTTTCTTCCATTCATTATTCTTTCCTTTTCTGAGGTGGGGGTCTTTTGGCTATTTTTTATCTTGAGTGTTTGTTTGCTTAATTGACTTCATTTTAATTAGTTTAGTTAATTGGCTTAGTTGAGACAATTGACACCTCTCATTTGCAGAACCTTCTTTATCATTCTGCTGTATTGTATTACGAGAAAGCGTGGAAGGGGGGAAAAAAGAAGACAATAATCATTGATGTGTTAAAGGCAAGGCATTACACACACACACACACACACACACTATAAAGACATGCATACTAAAATACATACATACTCATAGCCCTTTAGTATATGGACCAATCATATTTGGGCCCAAATTTTCAACCTGTTTTATGTTCAGACTGGCCAGATCCGGCCTCTCACACCTACCCTACAATGTCATTTTTAAAATAATCACATCATTGAAATCTCGAAGCTATGAAATAAATGCATGATTAACAGAAAACAATATGAATAAATAAGCATTACATTTGACAGAATAATTTGAATGCTAAATGGTTAAATGTATGTATATATATATATATATATGTGTGTGTGTGTGTATGTGTATAAACCCACACAATACACATATATATACATAATATATATTTATATAATATATATGTATATATATAACATATGTATATATATAACATATGTGTATATATATATATATATATATATATATATTTATATATATATATATGAGGAGCACTCCATCGGTTACTATGACGAGGGTCTCAGCTGATACGATCAACAGAACAGCTTGCTCATGAAATTAATGTGCAAGTGGCTGAGCACTCCACAGACACGTGTGCCCTTAACGTAGTTCTCGGGGAAATTCAGCGTGACACAGAATGTGAGAAGGCTGGCCCTTTTTGAATTACAGGTACTACTCATTTTTGCCAGCTGAGTGGACTGGAGCAACGTGAAATAAAGTGTCTTGCTCAAAGACACAACGCGTCGCAGGGAATTGAACTCACGACCTTACAATCGTCAGCTGAATGCCCTAACCACTAAGCCACGTGCCTTCATATGTGTATATATATATATGTTTTATGTGCACACATACACACACCTTCACTATGGCAGCTAAAAAATTTTTTTATGTCTTTTATACACAATTTCTGGTTTAAATAAACGTCCGAATAAAATTATATTTTGCATCAATTTCTCAAGTCTATATATATTACTCTTTTACTCTTTTACTCTTTTACTTGTTTCAGTCTTTTGACTGTGGCCATGCTGGAGCACCGCCTTTTAGTCGAGCAAATCGACCCCAGGACTTATTCTTTAGAAGCCTAGTACTTATTCTATCGATCTCTTTTGCCGAACCGCTAAGTTACGGGGACATAAACACACCAGCATCGGTTGTCAAGCGATGTTGGGGGGACAAACACACACATACAAACACACACACACACATACATATATATATATATATATATATAGACATATATATACATATATACGACGGGCTTCTTTCTGTTTCCGTCTACCAAATCCACTCACAAGGCTTTGGTCGGCCCGAGGCTATAGTAGAAGACACTTGCCCAAGATGCCGCGCAGTGGGACTGAACCCGGGACCATGTGGTTGGTAAGCTAGCTACTTACCACACAGCCACTCCTTATTTTTTTACTTGTGTATGAAACAGTCACCACTATATGTACTAGGGCCAATATGGTACCACTCTCAAAACAACCCAAACGCAGCATGATCATTGAATTACTATCAAAACACTATAAACCTCACAAATAGTGCATACGAACATGGTTTCCATGGAAATGTTCTGAGAGTCTGAGAAATTCCTGTGAATGGAATTGTTTTGAGTGGATAAAGTGTTGCTTACCAGTGAACCCAATTTTCGGTACAATCAGCTATAAGAACCAATGGCACCAAAAAACGGTTGAGACAATCAGAGATCAGTAAGTTGTAATGAGAATTAGGGGAGGTCTTTATTTCCATGTGATTCACATGTTACTTAACCCATGTCCGGGACCCTAACAGGGACTGCTATTCTGGGTTCGGAGTAGACTGGGGAACAGTAGTGGTTAAGAGGTGTTTCCAAACCCTGGAACCCCTGTACCAAGGCCCCACTACTAGATGCAGACACATGCCCCCCCAGTGCCCCAAACTCGAAATTCCATGGTCGGGATGTAACCTTCCTACCCACCCAACCACTCCTTTACTATTGCCATCAGCGTAAAACACCAGAACAGTTCTGCCGTTGCCAAACATAATCCCCTTTGCCATCTTCTATCGATGCTGATCTGAGATTCTTCAATTTGGTCGTTGGTTCATAAAACCGTGATGTCCCAGTAGGTCTTCCTTCAGTCGCCTCCCTTTAATAGTAAGTATTTACGCACACACATGCATGGATGTAGAGGTACACACACACACATGTGCACAAACAAACAAAAAGGAACACAGCGTGTGTAACGGAAAGAGTCAACAACTATTGAAAAGGTTGCAAGACACAACGAAAATTTTAGAAAAATAAAAAATAAATAAGTAGAAATTTTACCGGTGAGTCTGTTAAATTACAAGGCACCAAAAGAGAGAATGACTCTCCCCAGACACAACAGAATATGCTTCAACACACGAACTCACATAAAGAATCTTGCAAACCAAATCCCAAAACGAAATTTCTCTAAGAGTTGCTTCCCATCAGCTATTCTGCTTCTTTGGATTTCTCAGAAATGAGGACGAACTAAAAATCAGAAAACAAGCAAGGGCGTTCAGAGCGAACTTTGGAAAATGCATTGGACATTTCAAGGGGTTCGTCTGAGATTTCACAAAACAGCAATATTGAAATATTGAACAGCATAAGCAGTTCCAAATTCACAAGCATCCTTCAACATATCAGATACCATAAAACTCATCTTTACCTTTTCGTGTCTTATGCGTCAGTTACTTCACGTTGCTCGGGTCTCTTCGTCTGGCAGAAATGAATAGAACCTGCATTTCAAAAAGGACCAGCCTTGTCACATTCCGTGTCAAACTGAATCTCCATGAGAACTACATTAAGGGTACACGTGTGTCTGTGGAGTACTCGGTCACATACACGTTAACCCTTTCGTTACCCTATTTCTGTTGAGATGCTCTGTGTTTCTTTCAATTAATTTTAAATATAACAAAGAATTTAGTAAAATAACTTCGTTATCATTCAGCTAGTGTTAGGAACATAAATTGTGACCAAGGTTTGGTGGAAGATTTCAGTTGAGAACTTATGAAAACAAGACATTTGTACTCAGAGCCAGAGGGGGTTTCAGCCGGGTTGGCATCGAAAGGGTTAATACCACGAGCAGGCTGTTCCATTGCCCGGATCAAACTGGGACCCCGTCATGAAAACCAGCCGAGCCAGTATTTATGTAAGAGTTACTTCCCCTTACCAATTTACCGCTGACATAAGCGAGCTTTATGCGATTTGCGGTTTTCATATAAAGCAGTGATTCTGTTTCTCTTTTCTTTTCCTTGTTTCAGCCATTGAAGTGTGGCCATGCTGGGGCACCACCGTAAAGGCTTTAGTCGAATAAATCGACCCCGGGACTTGTTTTTCTAAATCTGGCACACATTGTATCAGTTTCTTGTGCCAAACCACTAATTTACGAGGACATAACCTAACCAACACCTGTCGTCAAGCAGTGGATGGTGGGTGGGTGGAACACATAGACATACACACACACACACACACATATATATATATATATACGACAGGCTTCCAGTCCGTTTCCAGGTACAGTTTCTGATGTCAGTAATGGTTTGTTATTTGACATGGAGATAAGGAATTCCAGTGGTGATGATGATGATGATGTGGTGGTGGTGGTGGTGACGGTGGTGTTGTGTTAATGGTGGTGGTGGTGGTGGTGGTGGCTGTATAACGGTCCACGTGAAGAAGGAAGATTGCATTGTCAGACACCAGCTAAAACTAAAAACAAATAGAAAAAAAAAAACCGATGTAAATTAATAGCAGAGAAACCTAATTAGTGAACCTGCTGCTGTGGTTGACTAATTACAGAAAATTAATTAGTAATCAGTGAATTAACAATACTAATTAGAAACCACACAACAACAATAGTAATGATAATAATAATAATAATAATAATAATAATATTAATAATAACAGAAACAATAAGAAGAGTGTGACTGTTATCAAATAAACAATATTTCAACATCTCGTGTGTCTTCCACAAGTTCAAAATAAACGAAGTAGACTGAGATGTTTATTTTGAACCTGTGGAAGACGCACGAGATGGCAAAATATTGTTCGTTCCATAACAGTCGCACTCTTCTTTATTGTTTCTTTACTTTCTGGAGGAGTAACATCAATCCTTTAAATAATAATAATAATAATAATAAGAGAGTATTGTAGTTCGCTTGAAGCATTGTGTATTATTTGTAAAGAATAAAAAGTTTAGAAAGGTACAACAATGCACTATAGAACAAAAAAATGGACTGTATACCTATTGTAACTTGGTTATTTATAGTCCGATGATATTTCGGAATTAGAATTCCTTCTTCAGAACTTATTTGCTGGAGTCTCTGCTATAAACTGTTTTCCAACGGTTTTCCTTTTTTTCTGAAGAAGGAATTCTAATTCCGAAATTTCATCGGACTATAGATAACTAAATTACAACAGGTATATAGTCCATTTTTTGTTCTATAGTGCATTGTTACACCTTTCTAAACTTTTTATTCTTTAATAATAATAATAATAATAATGATGATTGGTGTCATGTAAAATGCACCCATACCAGTATCACGTTAACGTGCCCATGGCAGTGCCACACACAAAGCACCCAGTGCCACTCTGTAAAGTGGTTGGCATTAGGAAGGGCATCCAACTGTGGAAACCATGCCAAAGCTGACAACTGAGGCCTGGTGCTGTTCTTTGACTTACCACACACACACACACACACACACACACGTCCTGTTGTGTATGTTCTCAAGGTGTTGAATGCCAGACATATATCAAAGAAAGACAGACACCAATATTGGTTTGTTACAACAAGCATCATTTCTTTTGAGATCAAAAAAAAAAAAAAGAAAATAAAAAAAAAAACTGAATCAGAAAAAAACAAAACAACCCCCACAAAAATCTCTCTCAGAGAATCTCTTTGACATTTTCTCAACAAGTTCCGATTCACTGAACCAAAGTGAAATCCAAGAAATATATTCTAGAATTTCTTCAATTCAATAATATACATTCTCAGACAAGACTCTTTAGAACACAATCTACCATTTTCTTCATTATTTTGACATTTTCTTAAAGATTCCGGCTGACATTTCTTGGAGAAAATTTCATTCCTGAAAAATTAGCTTTCATTTGGTGACGCCATTCCATCGCTTTGGTCTTGTTTTTTTATGCTTTGTGTAGTTGTTTTTGTGTTGTTGTTTGTTGTTATGCTTTAAATGTCTTTCTCTAATGTGTTCGTTAATGTTTTTAATTATTGGTTTATGGCAGAGATATTTGCAGGAATTTTCATGGGATTTTCATTAGATATATACAAACATACACATACACACACATATATTCATACACACACACATGCATATACACACACATACATATACACACATACATACATGCATGTAAACATACATACATGTACATATATAAATACAGAAGTACAAACACCTATATACATACATACATACATACATACATACAGACTGTACGTAGTAGTAGTAGTTGTTGTTTGGGTGGGGTGGGGGGTGTCATTCGCTGTAACAGGGCATCACTGCATCCACCATTTAATGGTGATTCCCTACTATTCTTGGCGGATGACACCTGGCGGATGACACCTGGTGGAAGACACCTGGTGGATGATACCTGGCGGCTGATACCTGGCGGATGACACCTGGCAGATGACACCTGGTGGATGACACCTGCCAACCCATGGGTCTGCTTGGGTTGTTGGTGCTGTTGAGGATTTTGCAAGGTCAGAGTGGAGATCCTATCTCAACTTCTTTTCGATGCCTTTTACGATTTGGAGAGAAATTGTTGGGTCTCTTCTATAACAAGCTGGTCCCCACACAAGGCAAAGATTTTGGGATGTTCTTCATCCCAAACTATCCAGAATTCCTTTGGAAAAAGAAGAAAGTATTAAAGGATTATAACGAGATATTTAAATGGAAACAGAAAACTGAAGGCTCTGGCTTTCAGAAATT
>NC_142955.1:19001110-19011110 GCF_046866305.1 Octopus bimaculoides | reverse complement strand
TTGTGTCTGTGTCACATATACAGACATGCACATGGAGACATACACGCATGGACATATATATATATACAGACAAATGCTAATGCAGCCATACATATATACATTTGTAAACATATATATATATAATTGTTTATATATGTATATATAAACGTGTGTTAGTATATGTATTTATATATATACTATATACATATATACATATATGTACACACACATATACTTATATATATACACACACAAACATATATATATATATATGCATATACGTACATATATACATTTATGCACATGTATGCCAACCAGTGTTTGCTTGTGTCTCTGTATATATGAATATGAATATAATATATATTTATATATATATATACATATGTACACATATATATGTATGTGTGTACATATATATATATATATATATATATATATACATATATATGCATATATACGCATATTAACAGTTGCACATGTTTATACCAAAACCAAGAAAGCCACAGTTTAAAAGTAAAAATATCGAATGCATTAGTGTAGGAATAATACACGGTTTTATTGAACGAAATAAATAACTTTACGTAAGTAGTCCATACATACATACATACATATACATATGTATATATGTGTATATACATACATATATATATATATTTGTATGTATGTATGTACGTATGTATGCATGTATGCATGCATGTATGTATGTGTAGATACATGTGTATGTGTGTGTGTGTGTATGTATATGTATGTGTGTATATATAGATGTTTTCTTTCTTTGCAAAACATCTATATATATATATATATATATATCATCATCATCATCGTTTAACGTCTGCTTTCCATGCTAGCATGGGTTGGACAATTTGACTGAGGACTGGTGAACCAGATGGCTACACCAGGCTCCAATCTGATTTGGCAGAGTTTCTACGGCTGGATGCCCTTCCTAACGCCAACCACTCCGAGAGTGTAGTGAGTGCTTTTACGTGCCACTGGCACGAAGGCCAGTCAAGCGGTACTGGCAACGGCCACGCTCAAAATGGGGTATTTTACGTGCCACAATATATATATATATATATATATATATATATATATATATATATATATATATATATGGATATATATATATATACATGTATATATATATATATATATATATATATGTATGTATATATATGTATATATATATATATATATATATGGCTATATATATATATATATGTGGTTATATATATATATATATATATATATATATATATATATATATATATATATATATATATATATATATGGATATATATATATATATATATATATCCACATATATATATCCATATATATATATATATATATATATATATATGGATATATATATATATATATATATATATATATATATATATATATATAACCACATATATATATATATATATAGCCATATATATATATATATACATATATATACATACATATATATATATATATATATATATATATATATATATATATACATGTATATATATATATATCCATATATATATATATATATATATATATATCCATATATATATATATATATATATATATATATATCCATATATATATATATATATATATATATATATATATATATATGTATATATATATATATATATCCATATATATATATCCATATTCTATCCTAAATTCATATAGCAATAAGAAAATGGAGAATATGCTGTACCCAACGACTTGCAGACAGTGTAATCCGTTGATGCGCGAGCGCGCATTTTATTTATTTATTTTTTTTCCTCTTCCTATTCCTTCCCCAGCAAAGTTGTTTTACGCCTCTTACACCAATTTTTTTTCGTCTTTGAGCTGGGGTCAAACGCTTTACTTTAAACCCCTTTTATTGCCTTAAAAAGTTGTTTTGGGATTATATTTTTTTATGTGAAAGTTGTCCAACAACTGATACATTGGGTTGTACAATTTGTTTGCACGGGAAATCTTCCCTTTGTGGGCGAATTTACCGATATTATCTAAAATTGTTTTCGGCTTTTCTCAGCCATTTTTTAAATCGTTTCGAGACTTGGAGTCTTGAAGCCAATTCGCAGACGATCTCAGAACGAACGCGGGTCTCCATAGAAACCAACTCTTTCGACGTTGATTTCTTTACACTCCCCTCACCACAGCTTCATGAAGGAGGGAAGACGGGGAGAGGTGTCACACGAACAGGTGCAGGTGTACGCGTGAACCCTAACACCGTTGCCACCAGCAACAACAACAGCGATATCGTCGCAAAGGCTTCGGACCTTAAAGAAGAGAAACGCCACCACCACCACCACCACCGCCACCACCACCACCACCACCACCACTGCCGCCGCCGCCACCACAGCTTCACCGTCAACTGCCTCTGCCGTCACCTCCTCCTCCTCCTCCTCCTCCACAAATTTTGCTGAAGCGATTTAAGACAGAAAGACACGGTCAAACTATAGTAGACAGACAGACAGACAGGTAGATAGATAGACAGACAGATAGATACATTTCTTTTATTAGCCACACAGGGCTCAACAAAGATGGGACAAATACAATGTAGAGCTTTTCTTTTTGGGAGGGGGAAGGAAAAGAAAAAAAAAAAGGTCTGTCGATCAAAAGGGATCGTAGGAAGGGAAAAAGGGGGGAGTTCGATGAAAAGGGATCGAGAAAAAAAAAAAAAGCGATCAATAGGGATCGTGTATCACAGTAATGTTCTCGTGTAAAAGGAGGGGAGGACAGTTTAGGTTTGGCCGTCGAAAGAAAAGCCTACGGAAAAGACCACGGTAACCTTGGTCAATATTGTCATTGAAGGAACTATAACAGTAAGTGACTCAGACAGATGGATAGATAGATAGATAGATAGATAGATAGATAGATAGATAGATAGATAGATAGATAGATGGAGAGAGAGACAGACAGACAGACAGATAGATAGATAGATAGATAGATGGAGAGACAGACAGAGAGATAGATAGATAGATAGATAGATAGATGGAGAGAGAGACAGACAGACAGACAGACAGACAGATAGATAGATAGATAGATAGATAGATGGAGAGAGAGACAGACAGATAGATAGATAGATAGATAGATAGATAGATAGATAGATAGATAGATAGATAGATGGAGAGAGAGACAGACAGACAGATAGATAGATAGATAGATAGATGGAGAGACAGACAGAGAGATAGATAGGTTTCTTTATTAGCCACACAGGGCTCAACACAGAGGGGACAAAATACAAATGTAGAGTTTTTCTTTTCGAGGGGGTCGAAAACAAAGCAGAAAAAAAAAAAAAAATTAAAAAAAAAAAAAAAAAAAAAAAAAAAGTGGGGACAACGATGAAAAAAAAAAAAAAAAAAAAAAAAAAAAAAAAACATCGCAAAACGTTTGGGGTATTTACAAAAAATACGAAATAATACAAAATATTCCCAATAAATGGGGAGGTTATCCGTGGAAAGAAAAACCTACGAAAAGACCACGGTAACCTCGGTCTTTAGCGTCACAGTTTGTTAAATAAAATTTCTTTGTTTACAAAATTTTAAAACGTTTTATAGAATCATGGTCAAGGTGGCTTCGTCATTTATACGTGCCATTCTTGCTACATGTATCCATCTTTTTTCGAAACATTTGCTAGACAACACTTGCCTCTCTACTCTCACCTTCCTTTTCAAGTGATACTTGAAAAAGTTGATGAGAGATTGACCAGAGAGGAAAGTATTTGTCTCTAATCCTTTCAGACGCGTCCACCAGATGCATTCTTTGGCCATAGCCACAAGTACGATAAATACAGCTCTTCCTTCCCGTTTAAAGGAAGGAGGCGTGACGATAGATAGATAGATAGATAGATAGATGGAGAGAGAGACAGACAGACAGACAGACAGACAGATAGATAGATAGATAGATAGATGGAGAGACAGACAGAGAGACAGATAGATAGATAGATAGACAGACAGACAAATAGACAGATAGATAGACAGACAGATAGATAGATAGATAGATAGATAGATAGTTATATAGATGGATAGATAGATAGATAACGTTCTTTTATTAGCCATACAGGGTTGTACACAGGAGGGACAAATACAATTACTCTTTTACTTGTTTCAGTCATTTGACTGTGGCCATGCTGAAGCACCGCCTTTAGTCGAGAAAATCGACGCCAGGACTTATTCTTTGAAAGCCTAGTACTTATTCTATTGGTCTCTTTTGCCGAACCGCTAAGTTACGGGGACGTAAACACACCAGCATCGGTTGTGAAGCGATGTTGGGAGGACAAAGACACACAAACATATACACACACATACATATATGTATATATATATATATATATACATATATACGACGGGCTTCTTTCAGTTTCCGTCCACCAAATCCACTCACAAGGTCTTGGTCGGCCCGAGGCTATAGTAGAAGACACTTGCCGAAGGTTCCACGCAGTGGGACTGAACCCGGAACTATGTGGTTGGTAAGCGAATGAATATATATATATATATATATATATATATATATATATATGTATATTATTTTGTTTAAAAGAGTTCCAAAACTGTCTGTTTTTTATGTTTTATTTATATTCCTGCAGAACCAATGTGGGGTCTAGAATATGGAATATACAATATATAATATATAATATAATATACAATATATAGTATAAAATAAAATAAATTTATTTTATTTTATACTATATACACAATCATACAAAAAACCCACCTATTTTGTACTTATTTTTACTCACATATATATGTATATATATATATATATATATATATATATATATATATATATATAAGGACGGGTGCGTTTGCTATTATATATATGCACACGCACACACATATACACACACCACATATAGATAGATAGATAAATAGATAAATAGATAGATGGATGGTTAGATAGATAGATAAACAGATAGAGTTAGATATGTACTATGCATATATAGTTATTTATATACATAAATATATATAGATATAAATGCACACACACACACACATATATACGTATGTATGGATGGATATATGTATGTATATAATAGATATGTATATATACAGGTACAATACATATGTGTGCGTATATATATATGTGTATGTATATAATATACATACATGCATATACAGGTACATATATGTATATATGTGTACATATGCATGTGTATATAATATATATGAATGTCTATACAGGTATATTTTTATTCATTTATTCTCAGAAAGCAATTTTTGAAATGTAGTTTTGAATTTGGTATTTTTATTTTGCACAATTTTTGGAAGGATATTTTGTTATTTCTGTAATAAGAAAGGAAACAAATCCAGTTTGGAAAAATTCTTTAGTTTCTGAATGTATAAACACATGTATAGACACATATATACATGTATCTAAACATACGTACATACATATATACGTACATACATGCGTATATATGTGTGTATATACGTGTGTATATGCATACATGCTGCTCAGAGGGGTGTGGAACCAGCATGATGTAGCAGGGGTAAACCAGCATAGGCTGTTGGGTCCCACTACTGATATTGGGGGTTGTGTTCTATGCCTTGACCCTTCTAAAAACAATGAGGAATAGGCCTGTGTGTGTGTGTGTGTGTGTGTGTGTGTGTGTGTGTGTGTGTATGTGATGGCTGCAATTTTATTTTGAGCAATGCCATCACTTGTCTATTATGGGCAGAACGGATGTTGGCTTCTCACTTTTGAAAGAAGCCTACATTTTTGGGCTCAGATATGGAAATGATGGGCACCTCCTACAACAGGTGTTCAGAGAATCTACCACCCACGTTTGACACATGCATTCATTCCATCATGGAATCTTTCATTGAATGTTTTTGCCTTTCTTGGCTACGGTCAGCTGCCTCATACATCACACAATGTTTGCCTTGGTTACTATTTGTGACAGCACATCAAAGGTGATGACAGCACATCAAAGGTGATGACAGCACATCAAAGGTGATGACAGCAAGGATTCAGGACATTCTTCTTCTTCCACTTCCAGCACATTGTCTCTCATGGGAGCAGACATGGTTGCTAAGACTGATACCAGATATGCAGATCTTGTAGTGCTGAGGGAACTGAAAGTGGGCCTGAATAACAGCCACGGTGGGGTTGACGATGAGGATGTCCCCTCCTCTCGTCATGTAGTTTCCTGTGTTCAGTTTCAAAGTGTTCTATTTCAGCATCATCCATGAACCTCCATGCCTTCCAATTAACAGCTCTGGGCCTCCAACTATTTGGTAGGGACACCGCATAAAATGAGAAACTGGTTGAGGTGATCAAAAGAAAAACAAAGTTTTGGACGTCCATGAGGCTTAGCTCATGATCTCATCAAAAAGGACCCTCTTTGGGAGCTGGATACACGGCATTTGAATTATATGTCCGACCCAGCAGAGAAGACAATGGAGGATGAAAGCCTCAACACTGTAGATCCCATCCCCCAGGAGGATTTTGGTATCAGGTACCTTGTCCTTCCACATGAGACTGAAGACCCTTTGCAGCAATCTGGTCTGGAATGCTTCCCATCGTTTGATTTGGTGTCAATAAAGGGTCCAAGACTTGTACAAGAGGTTGGATACACATACAACTTGATAAACAGAGATTTTTGTACTTGCTGTAAGGTTAAAAAAACCAAGTGATGCCTACCCCTGAACCCTTTTAAAGTAAGGAAACGCCTTGCACAGGGCCGATACCACTCTCTAAACATCACTTGTCTGGAACCCCTATCTTGTTCAGCAAATCAATCTTCTGGAAACTGTTCAGAAACTTGCAACCAAATGGATATCCACTATCAGATATCTTCCATACTCGGAACATCTTGCTTCCATAGGCAGGGACACATTGAAGTCAGGTGGACGGTTTGACAGTCCATCTGTCTGTCTATCAATTTGTCTCTCTCTATCTCTCCATCTGTCTATTTATCTATTTATTTATCTATTAGTCTGTATATCTTTCTGTCTATCTATCTATCTTATCTATCTATCTACTTATGTGCCCATCATCATCATCGTTTAACGTCCGCATTCCATGCTATCATGGGTTGGACGATTTGACTGAGGACTGGTGAAACCGGATGGCTACACCAGGCTCCAATCTAATTTGGCAGAGTTTCTACAGCTGGATGCCCTTCCTAACGCCAACCACTCAGAGTGTAGTGGGTGCTTTTACGTGTCACCCGCATGAGGGCCAGTCAGGCGGTACTGGCAACACCCACACTCAAAATGGTGTCTTTTATGTGCCACCCACACAAGAGCCAGTCCAGAGGCACTGGCAACAATTTCGCTTGGAAATCCTATGAAGGCCAGTCAGGCGGGTACTGGCAACGGCCATGCTCAAAATGGTGCATCTTATGTGCCACACGCACAAGAACCAGTCCAGGGGCACTGGCAACGATCTTACTTGGCTTGCCGGGTCTTCTCACGCACAACACATTTCCAAAGGTCTCGGTCAGTAGTCCTCGCCTCGGTGAGGCCCAATGTTCGAAGGTCTTGCCTCACCACCTCAGCCCAGGTCTTCCTGGGCCTACCTCTTCCACGGGTTCCCTCAACTGTTAGGGTGTGGCACTTTTTCACGCAGCTATCCTCATCCATTCTCACCACATGTCCATACCAACACAATCGTCTCTCTTGCACACCACAACTGATGCTTCTTATGTTCAGCTTTTCTCTCAAGATACTTACACTCTGACGGGTATGCACACTGACATTACACATCCAATGGAGCATGCGTATAGGCATGCACACATGCATGCGCATATACACAGATGCATACGCGCACACATGTACACGCACATACATACATACATACATGCATACACACGCACGTATATATCATGAACTAACTGTTACTTTCTCAGATGCAGCACAGAATTTTGACAGTGAACAGGTCGCGGTCTCAAAACGACGAAAATATTTTGACAAATTAAAATTTAAATGTTGAAGTGAATCTAACGGATTTTGTGTTATTTTAAATGGTTTATAAAAACCTTCCACGCTGCAATTATATATATATATTTATATATATATATATATATATATATATATATATATATATATATATATATAATAATCATAAATATACAGGGATTAGCATTGAGTTGCTTCTCCAATATACTGAAAATTTAGAAATAGCAGTCAAAGAACTATTTCTAAATTTTCAGTATGTTGGAGAAGCAACTCAATGCTAATCCCTGTATATTTATGATGATAAATGGTTTTACCGATAAAGGTTTTTTCATACTGAACTACTTGGCAAAATTGTTAATTATTAATTCTATTATTAATTGACGATTCCCTGCCCTTATTCTTGTATATATATATATATATATATATATATATATATATATATATATATATATATAATTGCAGCGTGGAAGGTTTTTATAAGCCATTTAAATATATTTATTTATATATTTATTTATTTATATATGTATATATATTTATTTATATGTATATATTTATTTATATATTTATTTATTTATATATATATATATATATATATATATATATATGATGATGATGATGATATATTTATTTATTTATACATATATATATATATATATATATATATATTTATTTATATATATATATATATATTTAAATCCCTACTTACTAATCAGAGCTACAGCTGTGATGAGATAGTTTTTCTTTTTTTATCTTTAGTTATGATAGATTTAAATATTGCTTAATTTACAACATTTATGTTGGGTGTCTTGGTGGTCTCGTGGGTAGAGAAATAATTGGACATTTTCCATCCTGGCTACGGTTCAATTCTATCCAGGACCTGTACTAAGGTGTGTTACTAAAATCTTTCATTTTTTAAATTTTTTTTTATCTTTAGAGATAATATATATATAAATAAATAAATATATAAATATATATATATATATAAATAAACAAACATACACGTATATATAAATAAATAAATAAACAAATAAATATATAGGTAAACAAATAAATATATAAATGCATAGAAATAAATATATATTTAAATAAATATATTTATTTATTTATATATTCATTCATTTATATATATATATATATATATATATATATATATATATATATCACACCCTAACAGTTGAGGGAACCCGTGGAAGAGGTAGGCCCAGGAAGACCTGGGCTGAGGTGGTGAGGCAAGACCTTCGTACATTGGGCCTCACCGAGGCGATGACTACGGACCGAGACCTTTGGAAATGGGCTGTGCGTGAGAAGACCCGGCAAGCCAAGTAAGATCGTTGCCAGTGCCCCTGGACTGGTTCTTGTGCGGGTGGCACATGAGATGCACCATTTTGAGCGTGGCCGTTGCCAGTACCGCCTGACTGGCTCCTGTAGGATTTTCGAGCGAGATCGTTGCCAGTGCCCCTGGACTGGCTTGTGCGGGTGGCACATAAAAGACACCATTTCGAGCGTGGTCGTTTTCGTGCGGGTGACACGTAAAAGCACCCACTACACTCTCTGAGTGGTTGGCGTTAGGAAGGGCATCCAGCTGTAGAAACTCTGCCAAATCAGACTGGAGCCTGGTGTTGCCATCCGGTTTCACCAGTCCTCAGTCAAATCGTCCAACCCATGCTAGCATGGAAAGCGGACGTTAAACGATGATGATGATGATGATGATGATATATATGTATATATATATATATATATATATACATTTATTCATATACATATATATATTCATTTACCCATATATATACATTTAGTTATCTATTTATATATATCTATTTACTTATATATATATATTTATCTATTTATATATATATATATTTATTTATATATATATATTTATTCATTTATATGTATATACACATCCATTTATTTATATACACAGTGTTAAGCGGGCAGCAGAACTTGAGGCAATTCAGCGGCACTATACAAAAAAGATCGCCACAGTCCAACAGATGAACTACAGGGAGCGACTGAAGGCACTAGGTCTCTACTCCCTGGAGCGCAGGCGGGAGAGATATGTAATAATATACATATGGAAAATACTGGAAGGACTGGTGCCAAACTTT
>NC_142955.1:18986110-18988610 GCF_046866305.1 Octopus bimaculoides | reverse complement strand
AGAAGAATAGATATAATGTTCTTTTATGCATCTCAGCGCCGTACGCTTCCCACTTAGAATTCAATTCATGTAACTAAGACGACGTGTTGAGCATTGCACTTTCTCTTCCCTTCGTTTCACCTGCTGATTATTTATTTATTTATTTATTTATTTCCTTTTCATTTTTTATTTTTCTCCTTTTTTTTTTTTTAAACTCCTTACCTTATTTTTTTTTATTAATTAACTCATTTTATTTCATTTTGATTTATTTTATTTTATTCCATTCCCTTCTGTCATTTATCCTGTCACAGATTCTCAACTTCCTGGCATTTTCTAATACAATTTCTTTCTAACTTTTTTTTTAAATATTTTTTTTTTACCAAAATCCTTTGTACAATCCTTCCTTCTTCCTCATCTTCTCTCTCTCTCTCTTTTTTTTATGTCTTATAGGATCCTCAATGAGTTTCCGAATATTTTAAACATTCTTTTTTACAACTATCAACCAACCTGTTCCCATCAAAACTGCTTTGTATCCAAATCAGAAGTCATTACTACATTACAACATCCCTTGGCTTTTTCAATTACCTTCTTCCCCCCGCCCCAGTTATCTTTGCCTCCCCCCAGTTACCTTTCTTCCCCATGCCTACTATCTCCACCAATCACTTCCTTTCTGTGACTTCCCCCTCTCCGCCTGTGCTGCTCTTTATCGTCATCTCCTCACTTACCTGCAATCAGCCTCAATACAAGGTAAAGGTAAACGTATCTTCCCGACTCATATAGACTCATAAGGGCCGATTATATATTCTCCGTATATATCCTCCACCTGGATGGGATGCTAGTCCATCGCAGGATTAACTCACTGTTGCCAGCTGAGTGGACGGGAGCAAAGTGAAATGAAGTGTCTTGCTCAAGAACACAATACATCGCCCAGTCCAGGAATTGAAATCACAATCTTATGAGAAGGGAAATATGTTGAATAAAATCAGAATTAACTGATCCTCCTGTATTTTCTTTTAGCCTTAAACCCAGGAATTATCTATCTATATATCTATCTATCTATCTATCTATCTATCTATCTATCTATCTATCTATCTATCTATCCATCTCTCTCTCTCTCTCTCTCTATATATATATATATATATATATATATAGGCTCATAGGCCCGAAACGTAAAAGACTTTCTCACATTCCCGAGTGTTAAACTAATACATCTGTTTATTGTTTACACACCGACTTCGTGTTTTGTTTTTTTGTAAATTCTCACTATATATATACGCACGCACACACATCGCATGGCGTAGTTATGGGGACTGACAGCATTGCTGTTTTTGTTGTTGCTGTTGTTGTGGTTGTGGTGGTGTTGCATGAAACTGAATTAGCAATTAGATGTTGAACACCATATGCAGGCAAAAATTATATGTGTGTATTTACATGTCTATCCATCTATACATATATATATGTGCATAAATATATAAATGTATATATATATGTATGCATATATATATATATATATATATATATATATATATGCATATATACTCATATATATACAAATATATATACGTACATTTATATATATATATATGTATGTATATATATATGAATGTATGTGTATATATATATATCCATGTACATAAGCATATATGTAACATACAGTTGCGCGAAATGTGACTCAGAAGATACGAATTCACTTTCAATAAACTGTACACACACATGCAAACACACACATGCACATACACACACATACACATACACATACATATATATGCATATATATACACACACACACATAAAAAAGTACATATGTATATGCACATATGCATATATGTACACACACACATATGCATGTATGTGTGTATGTATGTATTTATGTATGTATGTATGTATGTATGTATGTATAAACACATCCATTTAGGCTTCTGTTGCTTAAGATGGCAGGATGTGGAGCAAGGAACCAACGAATTGATTTGTTTGGCATTTTTCTTTTTTTTTTTCACAGATCAAACGCTAACACAAACAACATTATTTGATAGAAAAAAAAAACTAATTGAGAAAATGTATGTCGTTTGATCAATTGAGTTAACGATACACAAGACAATATAAAGAAATTGTTTTTTGTTTTGTTTTTCTGGCTTCCTTAACGACAAAAATATCAATATTATGGTCAGCATTTTTAGCAGAAGACATATTAGCAATATCGTTTGGTCGAGCTTGCTCAAACATTTTAAACCTGCATGTGTCATCCATCTTAGTTTTGCATTAATTGAGAGAAATCTTCAAGGAGGCAACCAATATCTCTGGTGAGTTGATCTATATACGTCGTATTCAGATATCCTACTTAAGTACGGCCATGCTTTGGTAGCCATGATAGTAGGTCACTTATCAGTTCATGTTTAGTTCACCAGCAATGTCCTGTATGGTGCAAGCACCTTTCTCTTATCATGGTGGAAACAGGCAGATCTCTTTACAGCTGTTTCTCGGTGAGACGACTTCTTCAAGATAATAAGTAAGTAAATGAGTG
>NC_142955.1:18961110-18963610 GCF_046866305.1 Octopus bimaculoides | reverse complement strand
TGGTGGTGGTGGTAGCGGCAGCGATGGCAAAGATAGTGGTGGTGGTGGTGGTTTTGGTGGTGGTGGTGGTGGTGGGTATATAAATATAGAGCCAAATGCTGCAGGTACACATCAGTACAGTTGTGTGTTGGAGTGGAGATGAAGGGGGCCAAGTGGTTGTCTCGCTATCGATGTACATTTAGACAATGGCTTGGTAATCAGAGCAGGATTAAAAGATTGGGACAGAGTACAGGTTCAGCATTAATCAAGGTAGCTTGTTAAATAGTTCGTCAGTTGGTTGATACGTAGATAGTTAATTAGGTAGGATGTTAGGTGGGCGTTTGCAGGACAGAAATGTAGGTTTAGCTTTGAGCATTTATTATTATAGACAATGAAGGTGCGTGGCTTAGTGGTTTGGGTGTTGGACTCATGAGCATAAGATCGTGGTTTCAATCCCTGGACTGGGTGATGCATTGTGATTTTGAGCCAAACACTTCGTTTCACGTTACTCCAGTCCACTCAACTGGCAAAAGTGAGTTAATCCTGTGATGGATTGGTGACCCAACCAGGGGGAATATATACACCACGGAAACTAGGAAAAAGGCCCTATGAGTCTATGTGACTTGAGAAGGATCTTTATCCTTCATATATGTGTGTATGTATATATATATATATATATATATATATATATATATATATATATATATATATATATATATATATATATACTATAGAGGCTGTGTGGTAAGAAGCTTGCTTCCCAATCACATGGTTCCGGGATCAATCCCACTGTGTGGCTCCTTGGGCAAGTGTCTTCTACTATAGCCTCAGGCCAACCAAAGCCTTGGGAGTGGATTTGGTAGACAGAAACTGAAAGAAGCCCATCATATATATATATATATATATATATATATATATATATATATATATATATATATATATATATATATATGTATATATATATATGTATATACTTGTTGGTGCCACAACTCAAGCTGGTGCCATGTAAAATGCATGAATTGCACTTTGTAAAGTGGTTGGTGTTAGAAACGGCATCCACCCATAGAAACCATGCTAAAACAGGCAATTAGGGCTAGCTGCAGCTCTCTGAAGGGCCAGCTCCCATCAGACCATCCAACCCATGTCAGTATAGAAAATGGACTTCAAATTAGGATGATGATGATATATATATATATATATATATATATATATATATGTATTTTTTAATTTTTATTTTGGGAGGCTTATTATGCCAATGGAAAACACATGGGTTGATTATATTTCACTTTGTTATTTACCAATTGTTTAATCAATTAAACAATTAACTAATCATTTGTTTCATTCACTAATGTGTTAATCGATCAATCATGTTTGTGAAAGTTCTTTGGTCACCATTTGCTGCCTCACCAATCACAAACTCTTCCTACTACATGTATATATATATATACGATAATGATGATGATAATATATATACATATATATAGTTATGTGTGTGTATGTTGGCCACCTATATTATTGTTATTATTATTCATTTTATTATTGATAATAATTACTAATTACATCTATATAAATATATTTCTGAATATTTATTCATTTAGTATGTATATATATATATATATATATATATATAATACACACATATAGATAGAGGGAAAAAGAGAGAGGGTGAGAGAGAGAGAGAGAAGAACAACAACAATAGCAGGGTGGGGAGACTGGGGTGGGGGAAGATGTCACAGGAACTTTAAATACCAAAACACAATGGGTCTTTTAGGAATGGTATGTGATCTTGTGATTACAAATATATTTATGGACAAACCCGGTGGCATATGTTGGAGAAGAAGGCCTCCACTTCACCTCCCACTGCTTTTGAAATCGCTTTTGTAACATTCTCCCTCCCCCCCCCCTACACCATTCTTTGCCCTTGTAATAATGTTTTATTGTTGTATATTGTTTTGGATTTCTATTTCCTGAGTTCAATCCCTGCTGAAGTTATGGACTGATTCGGACTAAACAACAAGGAAGAAAGGACATTTTAGATAATGTAGTCCTAGATACACTATGTCTGAATAAAAGATGGGATGGTAACATCTCTTTTACTCTTTTACTTGTTTCACTCATTTGACTGTGGCCATGCTGGAGCACCGCCTTTAGTCGAGCAAATCGACCCCATGACTTATTCTTTGTAAGCCTAGTACTTATCTATTGGTCTCTTTTGCTGAACCACTAAGTTACAGGGACGCAAACACACCAGCATTGGTTGCCAAGCAATGTTAGGGGGACAAACACAGACACACAAACATACACACAAACATATATATACATATATACGATGGGCTTCTTTCAGTTTCCGTTTACCAAATCCACTCACAAGGCTTTGGTTGGCCTGAGGCTATAGTAGAAGACACTTGCACAAGGTGCCACACAGTGGGACTGAACCCGGAACCATATGGTTGGTGAGCAAGCTACTTACCACACAGCCACTGCTACGCTGGAACATTTCTGATCATAGGTCAACTGGATC
>NC_142955.1:18941110-18953610 GCF_046866305.1 Octopus bimaculoides | reverse complement strand
ACAACTGTCTACATCTATCTATCTATCTATCTATCTATCTATATCTATATATATTTGAAGAAAAGCAACAAAAATTCATTAGGTTATAGCAGTACGTACGTTTCGTACAAACTTCATTTATTTATGTAGTGAGAACACTACATAAAATGTGCAATGAAAATGTACTCCTCAGCTGCATAATGGAAGTTCATTTCAGAAAGTCATTTTGTAAGTGTGTGCAAAAACAAGAATAGGAGATGAAGAAAATACCATCTTGACTGGGCTGTTGATCCAGAAAAGAAAGACAGCAATAAAAGTCTACATCACATGCACAGTTCACAGAATAAAATCCTCAAAGATTTTGAGATCTTGAATTAAAATATGAATAATTTAGAACTGGAAATTTCAGGCAAGTTGATATTAAAAAAAGAAATCAATGTAAATTTGTTCATGTTTTGCAGCCAAATCAACAGAAACGGTCAAATCCAAAGTGCCAGCCAAACTTCATGAACAAGAAAAGGAACTGGAAGACTTAGCGAAACTGCAAAAGGAGAAGGTCAACCATGCAGTGTTGCAGTCTTCGAGTGATATAAAAATTGTTGAGAATAATGGTAAATCAGAGAAGACATTAAAGACTACGGATAATGGTAAGTTTCTGCTCTATTCAGTTCCATGTTCTCCAATCAATAATGTTCACTTTAGTAGGGAATGATCAACAGATTAGTCTGCTTGTGGCTGAGTACTCCATAGACACGTGTACCCTTAACGTAGTTCTCAGGGAGATTCAGTGAGACACAGTGTGTGACAAGGCTGGCCCCTTTTAAATTACAGGTATGACTCGTTTTTTTGCCAGCTGAGTGGAGTGGAGCAATAAAGTGAAATAAAGTGTCTTGCTCAAGGACACAGTGCACTGCCAGGAATCGAACTTATGTCCTTACAATCATGAGCTGATTACCAAAGAAGACAGCTGGAGCCTGGTGCCAACCTCAGGCTTACCAGCTCCTATCAGGCCGTGAAAAGCTGATGTTAAATGAAGATGATGATGATGATGACAATAATGATGATGGTGATGATGATGGTGATGATGATGATCTACAAATTATTTATTAAAGCAGATGAAAACCTAATAAATCTTTGTGTTTATTTAATTATAATAAAGTATTTTACTGCAATTGGAAGTCTTTCTTTAATGGAATTCTTTGAATTTTTTTAAATGGTGTCTTTCTTTTTGTGTTACATCATTGTTTTGAGTTGGAATCAATTATTTATGTAAGTTTGAGACATGCCAATATTAATTTGCGATACCTTTGGTTTATCTACTTACACACACACACACACACACACCCACCCATTCTATGTTATATCTTTTTCGTTATCCTAGTTATCGATGGCAACAATGGCAAAGTCGTGTCTTCTGTGAAAAAAGTGAGGAAGATTGGAGTGGCCAAAGGAAACAAGCCCAAAGTAGAAGCCAAAACAGAAGTTGATATACCCGCTGAAGGTATTCACAACACTTTCCAAGACAATCTGTTTGAGGATGATCGGCAAGAGGAGAAAAAAGCTGCTTTCAAGAAGGTACGTGAGATTATAGATTACATCAGATAGAGATAATCCATTGTTTTAATACCACCGGTGCCACCACCACCATCATTGCTTGGCCCTTCAGAGCTTTTAACTGATCCATTTTTTTAACACTTCATTCGTAAAATGAATCCATGGCCAGATTTAGCCCAACCCATTCCCTAATCTTGTGATATCCACTTCTGTCCCCATAGACCTATCAGGAATAATACGCAGAGAAGAATGGATGGATAGAAGGATGGATATATAGATATGTATATATATATATATATATATATATATATCTGTATACATTTGCAAAAGCAGCAGCAGCAGAGGTGGTGGTGGTGGTGGTGGTGGTGGTGGCAATAATGTTGATGATGATGATGATAACTATTCTATGTTGCTGTTCTTACCAAAATCCTACTGTCTTTTACAGAGTTTACCAGAAAATGCAGCTTTTGAAGAATCCCTCGTTAACAGCCCAGAAAATGATATCAAGGACTTGATCAAATCTTCAGAATCTATAGCAAAATATCTCTTGGAAACCGGACGTTTTGATAAACTCGACCAGTCTCTCCGGGATGTTGTCAGAATTGGACTGGTACGTTTCTTTTCTAACCCTATTTTGTCTTAAGTGTCTGCAAAGACAGTAGTTCTTGTACATCTGTAAGACCAAGGTTCTTGTATAACCATGACACCACAGTTCTTGTAAGTCAGCAAGATTGTAGTTCTTCTTGTATGTTTGTAAGACCTCATTTATTCCAATGGGACATTTTTAGGTTGGTAGGTAACTTCAGTTTCATGGCCTTGAGTCAGATATCTCCCTCAACCATACAAATTATCAGTTTGTGGGAGTGAAGACCTGTTGAGCATATTGTACTGTATGTAGTACAGGTATGGCTGTATGGTTAAGACATACCATTCTCAAATATGTAGCTTTGAGTTCATTCCCACTGCACAGCAACTTAGGCAATTATCTTCTACTATAATCCCAGTGTGATTAATGCCTTGTGAGGAAATTTGGTTGATGGAGAGTGACAGAATCCCATCATATAAATATATATATGTATGGTATGTATGTATGTATGTATGTATGTATGTATGTATGTATATATATATATATATATATATATATATATATATATATATATATATATAAAGATAGATAGATAGATATTGATATATATATTTATATGATGGGATTCTGTCACTCTCCATCAGCCAAATTTCCTCACAAGGCATTAATCACACTGGGATTATAGTATTTTCTGTGTTTCCATTTTTCTCCATTTTTTTTTTCTCTGTTGTGCAGATGTCAAAGACAGAAGCCAGTGAATATAAGAAAATGGTCTTGGAATATTATGAGAAATTGGTTGAATTAAGAGAAGCTGAGGAATTACAGAGTAAAGTAAGTGTCGGAATGTGGCGCTTCATCATCATCATCATCATCATCATCATCATCATCATTGTCATCATCATCATCATCACCATCATCACCATTCGTCCTCTTTACAATCCTCAAATCAAACGGACATGATGGATCAACTAGTTGGCAACTTCACTTTTCCTTATCTATAATCTGTCTGGTCTATTATTTTCTAACTTCTTGTCCATTTGATTAGGCAAGTCCTACAAAGGAGTAAAGATTGTTTGCCAACATAACATGGCAGTCCTGGTTTAGGACGAATGTTGCTGTAATTTTAGCCCCAGGAGACATCGTTTCCAGCTGGCTATACGACACGATCTGTGTCCTTATATTTTCAAACAAGGGAATCTAGCACCCCAACTCAGCTCAAAACAACCCGGAAATCACAATACACAGATATTGTTTTGGGCTGAGTGGGGGTGCTAGATTCCCTTGTTTGAAAATATAAGGACACAGATCATATCGTATAGCCAGCTGGAGTCGATATCTCCTGGGGCTAAATTACAGCAACATTTGTCCTAAACCAGGACTGCCATGTTATGTGTTGGCAAACAATCTTTACTCCAAAGTACTGTTGCTGAATATCTCTCATTCTGGGATTTAAAAATAGTAATTTTCTCAGTCCTACGAAATTTTACATTCCTCTGACTCCAGGACTCTTTCGACACGACCATTGCACCATGTGTTTCCATCTTGAAATCCCAATTTCTGGCATAGTTCCCAGAGCAAAACTTTTACAACCTGATTGTGCCTCCATTACTTACATTCCTCTTGTGCATTATTATTATTATTATTATTATTATTATTATTATTATTATTATTATTATCATTCTCTCCATCTTTCAGTTGAACGCCCCTCCCTTGGACTATGCTGAACAAGACTATGTGATGCCATTCAACGGTGCTGGTGACACGCTGGACAACAGGGTCTACCCATACGGTCAGGTGGACAGCGCTTCAGAGGACGGCAGTCGCTACGAGGACAGCAACGAAGAAGACAGCTACCCGATCGACCCCAGCGTCAACTCTCAGTCCGAATACGTCGACATCCCAGCCGATGCTATTCAACAGTCTTACAGCAGATTCCCAGACATGAAGCAGGAACTCGTTCCAGTCAGTCGCGAAGAAGAGCCACAAGAGAAGAGTGATTGGCTGACAGGACTTTTGGAACAAGCAAACTACGGAGGTGACTAGTTTTGACGGTCATGTCAATTATCGACAGGGGTGGACAGAGAGACAGATTGACAGGCAAATAGACGTACCATATTTAAGGGTGTAAAGAACACAGTTTGGGTATGAAATAGAAAATACGTATAGACGTGGGTGTGTGGTAAGAAGCTTGCTTCCCGACCACATGGTTCCAGGTTCAGTCCCACTGCGTGACATCTTGGGCAAATATCTTCTACTATAGCCTCGGGCCAACTTAAGCCTTGTGAGTGGATTTGATAGATGGAAACTGAAAGAAGCTTCTCGTGTATATATATATATATATATATATATATATATATATACATATATATATATATGTATATATATATTGGGTTGGTGCATAATTATTGCGGGTTTTTTTCAACAAATTTTATTCATCATATATATATATATATATATATATATATATATATGTATGTATATATTTATATATATATATATATATATATATATATATATATATATATATATATATATATACACATATATATATACACATATATATATATACACTTTATTGGTTTCACATTTGATTTTCAAGTGTGGAACCATGTTACAAACTGTGTCTTTTCTGGCCATTGTCAGAAGCACATTGTTCCTGGTTCAGTCCCACTGAGTGGCACCTTGGGCAAGTGTCTTCTGCTATAGCCTCAGGCTGACCTAAAACCTTATGAGTGGATTTGGTAGACGGAAACTGAAAGAAGCCATATATGTGCATGCGTGCGTGCGTGTGTGTGTGTGTGTGTGTGTGTAAATATGTATATTTACCAATTCTATTTTGTCTTTTTAGGATATCCTGAAGCTGAAAGCATTTTAAACACAATCTCAGACTCCCAACCAACATCACGAGCTGAGCGAGAAAAAATACAACGGATTATCGGTAAGGAAGTTTTTCCTGAAAGACTTGTCTGTGTGTGTGTGTGTGTGTGTCATTGTGGATAGGTGTATTCAAGGGGGTACTGAAAAGTTTCTGGCTTTATGGATATTGTGAAAGGCCTGGTCGGGGACCCAACCTTCTGAGTTCTTTTACAGGGTTTAGAAAAACTGAAGGACCCCTGCAATAAGTGTGTGAATCTGAGAGGGGAATATGTTGAATAAAATCATAATTAACTGATTCGCTTGGATTTTCTTTGACCAAACCCAGGAACTTTTCAGCACCCCTAATATATATATACACATACATATATATATATATATATATATATATATATATATATATATATATATATATATATATATATATATACATATATATATATCAGTATATATACAAGGGGGTACTGAGAAGTTCCTGGTTGGGGATCCAACCTTCTGTGTTCTTTTGCAGGGCTTAGAAAAACCGAAGCAGTGTGTATGTATGTATGTATGTATGTTTGTTTATATGTATGTATGCATCTGCCTATGTATGCATATATATGTAATGTAGGTATGTGATTGTAAATTCCACACAATATTAGGAATATGAGGCAAATAACAGAGATCATCACCAGTATTATTATTATTATTATTATTATTATTATTATTATTATTATTATGTTGTTGTTGTTTTTTTTCTTCTTTCTTCAAATTTTCTTCCATTTCTCGCCGAGGGTTTATTATTATTATTATTATTATTATTATTATTATTATGATTATTATTATTATTATTATTATTATCATTGTTGTTGTTGTTGTTGTTAATCTGCACAGAGAGTGTCCTTGCCCGAAATGCCTTGAAAAGCTCAGAGGAATCTTCAGAAATGGAGAGCGAAGACGAAACAAATGAAGAGGAAGAAGAGGAGGAGGCGGCGGCGGCGGCAGCGGCAGAAGAAGAAGCAAACAGGGAGAACAGCCTGCGGGAAAGAATGCGGCTGAGAAGCAGAATGAACGGCAGAATACCACGCAGGAAAGTCGAGCCCATAGCCTTGTCAAAGAAGACACCAGCGCAATCAAGTGAGCGACGAGACAAGAAAGCGGAAACCAAAAAGCAAGGTTTGTCTCAATATTTCGTTTTTGCATTCGCTTTGCAAGATTCTTGATGTTAATTTATGCATTGAAGTAGATTTTCTTTTTTTACTTTGGGAGGGTCATCATGCCAATAATAAACACACACACATACACTGGTTCTTTTTCACTTCTTGGTGCATTCTTCTGATTTTCCTCTTCAGACTGCCCTGGCTTATTCTTTAATCCTTTAGCATTCAGATTATTCTGTCACGTATAATCCTTATTTATCCACATTGTTTTAACTTAATCCTGCATTATCTCATAGCTTTGAGATTTCAAAGATGTTATTGCTTAGTCTTAGAATCACATTGAAGGTGGTTGAAATGCATTTCATCCACCTTCGTGTCCTGAGTTCAAATCTGCCGAGGTCATCTTGGCCATTTATGATTTTAGGATTGATCTAATAAGTACCAGTTGAATATTGGGGTCAATGTAATCAATTTACCCCAAACTCCACAATTATTGGTTTTGTGCCAAAATTTGAAACCATTATTATCATAATTATTATTATTATTATTATTATTATTATTATTATTATTATTGTTTGTTTGTTTCAGATCCAGAATCAAAACGAAAATCTGCCTAAGAAGAGTCGCCAGCTCCCTTGTGACCAAACTAAACCTATGACCCCAAGACAGAGCAATGTCTTGGGTCCTCAATAAAAGTTTAAAAAAAAAAAAGAAATTGGAAAAAAAAATTCTGCAAAAAAAAATTCTGCAAAAAAAAATTCTGCAAAAAAAAAATGAAATTAATGAAAAATAAAAATATATATAAAAAAAACACACAGAAAAAAAAACACAGTAAAAAAAGGATTTTAAAAATTGCAAAAGTGAAAAATGTAAATTAATTAATAATTTCATTAATGAAATAAAAAAATAAAAAACAAACAAACCTGGACAGTGAGAAGAAAAAAGGAAATTTGGAATTTGTTGTTTGTATCATCTTCAACATTGGAACCTCCTAAGATTATCTGCCAATATATTATATACAACCCTGAGAACCCTCATCCCATCCCCCCACCCCTACCCCCATCTCGCCCTACACACACACACATACACACACACTCATACACACATACATGGACTGATGCATTCACTCGTTAACACACATACAGACATAGGTATATATTCAATATATATATATATGTATATATATATGTATATATATATATATATATATATATATATATATATATATATATATATATATATATATATATATATATATATATATAGATGCATAGATATATACATACAACATGAAGACACACACACACATACAGGAACAAATATACGCATACTTAGATATATAGGAAACCATATATTTATGGCCTCTGAGTGTATGGGTGTATGTATACATACATACATAAATACATATACACCCACCCAGTGAAACATATATAATTTCTATTTTTACATACGTCACAAATGCACACATATGCACACACATACACACGCACAAACACATCCATGCACACACACACACACACACACACACACACATATATATATATATATATATATATATATACATACATAACATATAAATATACATATTCACAGATATGTCATATACACAATGCACCTACTTGTATTTATAAACCCTCTCACAAATATAGATATATATGTATATAAAGCAAGAAAATAAAGAACTATATTATGGTATATATGAATGTATGTATATTATATATACACCAGTATCTCTATGTTTCATTTTGTTCTTTTTAATGTCTTGAATTCTTCCTCTAAAACACAGGTTGGTTTCAAACTGCTCCAGCAATGTCCTTTAGATAGCAATAACACTGAATATTTGCTCGCTGAACTTTAGAAAAGTCTTGGATATTTTTACTGTTCCACTTACAAATCTTCAACTACAAAGTTAGAAAGTTCACTCATTGTTGAGTAAACAGCTTGGAGTAAATAGCAGAGGTGAAATAAAGTTTAATAAAAACAAAAGCATGTAATGAGAGTAAATTTTATTGGCGGGAATGAAGTTATATTGTGAGGTTCAGCACAGTTTCCATGAAGTTAGTATTCCAGTTGCAAGATGTTCAAACTCAGGCTGTCAGACATAAATATTCAGGCCTAAATAATGCAGATATCAATATATTGATCAATGTGAATGGATGCATGCACACACACACACACACACACACACACACACACATATATACATATACATATATATGTATACATATACACACATATGTGTGTGAGTGTGTATGTATGTGTGTATATGTGTATGTATGTGCATGTATGTAATATGTGTATGTAATGGATGCATGCATGTATGCATGCATGTGTGTATGTATATGTGCATTATGTATGTGTGTATATGTGTATGTGTGTGTGTGTGTATGTATGTAATGTATGCATGTGTGTATGTATGCATGTATGTATGTGTGTATGTATGTATGTATGTATGCATTGGGTTTAGCTTTCGATGGTGAGAACAAGAAAAATGGAAAAATAGCTTACTCGGATAACAGGTAAATGTTGGTGACAGGAAGACCACCTGGACATGGAAGATCTGGTGCAATAAGTATTGTTTAACCCATGCCAGCATGGAAAAAAAAATGGGTGTAAAAGCAAATAAAGGCTCAAAGAACAGAACTTATATACACGGCAAGAAGCTGAACAGACACAATGCCAAATGGACGCAATGCCAAATGGACATAAGGCCGAATGGACATAAGGCCGAATGGACATAAGGCCGAATGGACATAAGGCCGAATGGACATAAGGCCGAATGGACAAGATGCCGGAAAGACATACGAAAATTAAAATTTAATCTCATTAAATCTTAAATGCCAAATTGGGGATTAGTCATTAAACCATGTAGGTTTGAGCGGGGTTTTTAAAAAATATTTTTGTGCCTGCTCAACTTTATGTCCATTCAGCACTATGTCCATTCAGCATTGTGTCCATTTGACTTTATGTCCATTTGACACCGTGTCCATTCGGTTTCTTGGCTTCAGTTTCTTGTCAAAAGTGCATTCAGCAACATGTCCACACACAATATGTGTGTGTGTGTGTGTGTGTGTATACATACATACACATATATACATGTATATGAATACATATATAAATATGTATGTATATATACATTAAGGTGTATATCTGAATGCATGTGTGTGTGTATGTGTGTGTGTGTGTGTGTGTGTGTGTGTCTATGTATGTATACATATATACAAACTCCTGCATTTTCATTACTGTATACCCTCTTAGACGTAGAGTATATATACAACTGCTGCTGCTGCTGCTAGGTGTAGAATGAGCTTTCAGAGTCATATCCCACGATTCCATACGGGGATGTATAAACTGATGTATCGTCATCTGACACGTCGTACCTGCACGTAGAGAAGGAGAAATGAAAAGGTGAAGACAATAAGATGACAATGACAGGAGAGTTAATAATTGTTTATTATTAACAACAAATCAATCATCATCCCTTACAGCTGTTTCAATTGATACTCAGTGAATTAATTAAATATTAAAATCACATGGCCTGAGCATATCTTCAGAGCGAAAAAAAATAAACCCTTGGATGTTTTATATGTGTTTATGGATTAATTATAGTAGAATTAGCATTGAATCAGTATTTCCTTGGATGATACCATCCCCTAATGAGGCTAACATAACCCCTAATTAAATTGTATATATATCATCATCATCATCATCATCGTTTAACGTCTGCTTTCCATGCTAGCATGGGTTGGACGATTCGACTGAGGACTGGTGAAACCGGATGGCAACACCAGGCTCCAATCTAATTTGGCAGAGTTTCTACAGCTGGATGCCCTTCCTAACGCCAACCACTCAGAGAGTGTAGTGGGTGCTTTTACGTGTCACCCGCACGAAAACGGCCACGCTCAAAATGGTGTCTTTTATGTGCCACCCGCACAAGCCAGTCCAGGGGCACTGGCAACGATCTCACTCGAAAATCCTACGGGAGCCAGTCAGGCGGTACTGGCAACGGCCATGCTCAAAATGGTGCATCTCATGTGCCACCCGCACAAGAGCCAGTCCAGGGGCACTGGCAACGATCTTACTTGGCTTGCTGGGTCTTCTCACGCACAGCACATTTCCAAAGGTCTTGGTCAGTAGTCATCGCCTCGGTGAGGCCCATTGTACGAAGGTCTTACCTCACCACCTCAGCCCAGGTCTTCCTGGGCCTACCTCTTCCACGGGTTCCCTCAACTGTTAGGGTGTGGCACTTTTTCACGCAGCTATCCTCATCCATTCTCACCACATGTCCATACCAGCGCAATCGTCTCTCTTGCACACCACAACTGATGCTTCTAATGTTCTGCTTTTCTCTCAAGATACTTACACTCTGACGGGTATTCACATTGACATTACACATCCAACGGAGCATACTGGCTTCATTCCTTGCGAGCTTACGTATGTCCTCAGCAGTTACAGCCCATGTTTCACTGCCATGTAGCATGGCTGTTCGTACGCATGCGTCATACAGTCTGCCTTTTACTCTGAGTGAGAGTCCCTTTGTTGCCAGCAGGGGTAAGAGCTCTCTAAACTTTGCCCAGGCTATTCTTATTCTAGCAGCTACACTTTCAGCGCACCCACCCCCACTACTAACTTGGTCGCCCAGATAGCGGAAGCTATCGACTACCTCTAGTTTTTCACCCTGGAATGAGATAGAAGTTGTTTCCTGTTTGTTTACAGTCTTTATTGCACCTGAACATCTGCCACAAACAAAAACTAACTTGCTAGTTAACATGCCTTTGATGTTGCTGCACCTCTTATGTGTCCATAGCTTGCACCGGGTACATCTTATAGAGTTACTACCTACTCCTTTTCTACATACTGAGCAGGGCCATCTACCTGAAGGGGTTTGTGTTTTATCTACCTTCCTACTTATTAGGATTTTGGTTTTAGCTAGGTTGACTCTAAGGCCCTTCAATTCTAGACCTTGCTTCCACACCTGAAACTTCTCCTCTAGTTCTGATAGTGACTCCGCAATTAGGGCAAGGTCATCAGCATAGAGGAGCTCCCAGGGGCAACCTGTCTTGAACTCCTCTGTGATTGCCTGGAGGACTATGATAAATAAGAGGGGGCTGAGGACGGAACCTTGGTGGACCCCTACCTCTACCCGGAATCCATTGCTGTATTCATTTCCAACCCTCACCTTACTGGCAGCATCTCTGTACATGGCTCGCACAGCTCTCACTAACCATTCTTCTATCCCAAGTTTCCTCATTGACCACCAGATAAAGGATCAGGGGACCCTGTCAAAGGCTTTCTCCATGTCAACGGAAGCCAGGTACAGAGGTTTATCCTTGGTTAGGTATTTCTCCTGCAGCTGTCTTACTAGAAATATGGCATCAGTGGTGCTTTTAACTGGCACGAACCCAAACTGCATCTCATCTAAATTGATTCACTCCCTAATTAGTTGGGCTATGACCCTCTCTGTAACTTTCATAACCTGATCTAACAGCTTGATGCCTCTGTAATTATTTGTATCTAAAGCGTCACCTTTACCTTTGTAGCAGTTGACTATGATGCTGCTACACCAGTCATTGGGTATGACTCCTTCGTGTATCACCTGGTTCGTAATACGGGTGACTAGGCTATAGCCAACACTGCCAGATATTTTGAGCATCTCTGCAGTGATTCCTGATGGGCCGGGGGCTTTCCCGGTCTTCATACTCTTAATTGCTTTATCTACCCTGGTACTATCAACTCGGATAGCTGGTCCCTCTATTGGGTCGACATACGGCAGGCTCTCTTCCTCCCATTCATTCTCTTTATTAAGCAATCTGGGTCTCTTCCTCCTATATATATATATGTGTGTGTGTGTGTGTATATATATATATATATATAAATATATGAAAATGATGATGATGATATATACATATATGTTCACATATATACATATATGTGTGTGTGTGTGTATGTTTGTGTATGATGAGTTTAAAAATGAGTCTGAGGATCAATACTTACCAAGGCTTGTTCGATGTTTGACAACCCTGCAGCAAAATAAAACAGAAAGGTGAGACGATGGTTAATGAGAGCCGATGCAGTCGAGGGCTGAGGTGAAGAGGGGGGAGGAGAAAGTGGGGGTAGGGGCAGAGAATGGGCAGTGCACGGTAGGAGTAGATGATGGGCAGTTTATAATGGGTGGATGGCTGCTGCTTGGTGGTTGGTGGTGACGTAGGAGGAGATGAGGTGACAGGGGTGAAGTGATAGGGTGGTGAGGTCTTTTTTGAGCCTGAATGATTACCAGATTTTGCACAGTACATTAAGCAAGCCCATTTGATTACTGCACTCTCTTAACATGAAACTTAAAGTAGCTCATTTATAACTTGTTTAACTTG
>NC_142955.1:18926110-18936110 GCF_046866305.1 Octopus bimaculoides | reverse complement strand
ATCATTGTCAATAGCATCATTGTCATCATTATCATCATCATAATCATCATCATCATCATCAACAACATCGTTGTCGTTGTCTTTGTCATCATTACCATTTTCATTGTCAACATCATCATCAGCATCATCATCATCAGCATCATCATCATCTTAACAGCCTCCTTTCTATACTCCCATGAGTCAGACTATTCCTTAAGGCAAAATTTCCACAGCTGGGATCCCCTTCCTGTCACCAACCCTCACTTGTTTCCAAGCAGCGGTGACAGCGACAGCGACAACATGATGATGACGATGACAAGCTTGTATCTATGTGAGGAACAGTTCTTACTTACCATTTCAGCTTCTGATCTCACAGATTCCAGTTGGTTGTTGACCCTGGAAACAAATGGAGAAGAATTTCAGCCGGTTCTTTTGAACATATAATATTTCTAGTGTTTAACCAAAAGGTGGGACATTTGTAGTTTTAAAGTCACAGGTGACCTTCTGAAGCAATGAGTGTAGCTTTCTGAATGGTTGAGTGAAGCCTTCCGAAGGGCTAAGAGCAACCTTCTCAAGGGTTAAATGTGACCTTCTGAGGGGTTACATGTAAGCTTCTGAGGAGCTGTGGCCTTGTGAGATCCTAAATGCAAACATTTGCTTGACCTAATGCAGCTTTCTGAAGAGCTGTGTGGCTTTCTAAAAGGTCAGGCAGAGCCTTTTAAGGGGCTAAGTGTGGTCCTCCGAGGGGCTAAATTTGGCCTTGAAATATAGGTGCAACAGAAACAGGAAGAAAGAGTGAGAGAAAGTTGTGGTGAAAGAGTACAGCAGGGTTTTCCGACAGCCCCTGCTGGAGCCTTGTGAAGTTTAGGTGTTTTCGCTCAATAAACACTCATAACGCCCAGTCTGGGAATCGAAACCGCAATCCTACAACCGCGAGTCCACTGCCCTAACCACTAGGCCATTGTGCCTCCACAAGGAGCACTCCGTCGGTTGTGACAATGAGGGTCCTAGCTGATACGGTCAACGTGCAAGTGGCTGAGTACTCCACTGCAAGGACAAATAAGTACAGTTGCTAAAGTACACATGTGTTTGAATAAAAGACGGGAGGGTCAAGGCTGGACCCTGGTGGGGGGGGGGGAGGTAACGAAAACAAAAAAGAAAAAGAAAACCTATTTACCTCTCCACCAAAGACCCAAAATTGCACATTTCTCTCAATAAAATATGACTCAGCTCAAACACAGCCAAATAATTCCAGCAGTCTATGTGGCCTGCTGATAGGGCCACCTGTGAGGGTCTCATCCCTTGGGGATCCAATGCTGTTAGATCAAAAGCTTTTTCCACCAGGACCTGCAGCAGAACCAGAATAAAGAATGTGAGGGGTCAGCTTTTACATTGTGATTTCAATCTTTGACCTCAACCAGAGTGAGAACAAAACACCACAAAACATTTGATGTTCTGTAGTGCTCAACAGACTCTGCCAATTCACCAGCCCATGTAGAGGCACTTTGGTTTCTAACTTACCTGTAAACACTGGAGGTGTCCATTATAGGCGGCACAATGTGCCAGAGTGTAACCTTTCTCAGACATTCTCAGGTTTTCACATTCCATGCAGACATCTCCCAGCAATGCTAAGCCATTTGTCTCAACTTTCTGCAAAAGAAAAAAAAATTATGTTTTCCAAAATCAAATGATAAATCATCTTTTTGTATTTATCTTGTATTGTTTCTCTTCTCTTGCTATAACAGCATCTCTACCAAGTTGTCCTGGTTGTCTTTTATTGTTAGCTCAATAAAAAAGGGTTATATAAGGTGAACCAAATGTCATGCAGAAAATAAGTTCAAAGACATGCTTCAATTTTTCTCAATAAAAAAAGGTTATACAGGGTGGGCCAAAAGCCAAGCACAAAATAAGTTCAAAAGACTCCTGAATGGTCTAAGGCATGCATCAGTTTTTTTTTTTAAACTGAATAAAAAATAAAATGATGATGAATACACAAATACTTGTATGTGAAGAACAAAAGGAATAATAATAATAATAATAGTAAAAATAATAATCATCATCATCATCGTCATGCAGTGGGAATGAACCCAAAGTTGTTTGGTTGCAAAGCAGGCTTTTAATCACACAGCCACTTCTGCACCTGTGTTTTTTGTTTTGTCTTGTTGTTGCTTTTTTTAAATAAAAGATGCTGTACTTAGAAAAAGCATAACAAGATGGGATGGCCAAAGTAGGATTGATTTTCATTAAAGGTCTATTCAATCAAGGTGGACTTAGGACAAAACAATAACAACAACAGCAACAATGACACACACCGACAATAAAGTGTTAAACAACAGAGAAATTTACTTACCAATTTTGGAGACTCCATCAGTGCTCTCTTGAGGACTTTGTGGGTAACCAATCCCTTTTGTTGATGGGACCAGACACCACAATCAACCATGTTGCTCTGTCTGCCCTTTTCTTTGATGCTGGGCCCTAATGAGACATTATGACCCACATCAACTTTCGGTCGTCGAAAACTGTCTCTGTGAAACCTGCTGTTACGACTACCACTGCACTCTACATCTGCGCTACTTTTGACACCATTGCTGTTGTTATTGATGCTACTGCAACTGCTACTATGACTGCAGCCATTGCTTGCAATATTGCAATTGTTAATGTTGGCTGGAGTATTAGGGGTGATATCTGCAATGACGGTGATGGTGTTGGCAGCTTTGGTGGTGCAGGGTCTCATTTGTCCCTGTCTGTTATTGTTTGCATTTGAATCTGTTAACACCCGACACCTGCGTTGGCTGCCAAACAAGGCTTTATTCCGCATGCGTGCACTCTGGCCAGTGCAACCACCCTCCAAGCTACACGTGTCACTCAGTGAAAAAAGATAGTCATCCTCAGGTTGTCGGAGGTCATCATACGAAAGCGACTTCTTTGCCCTCAATTCCTGCTCCGCGTTGTCCTTCCGTCGAAATAAGTTGTTTCCTATTCTCGGCTTCTGCTTGCGGTTCTGTGTAATCTTCTTCTCAATGAAACACACAGCCTCTGTCACCTTTGACTGTGTATCTTTCTCACTTTTCACCTTCAGCCTCTGACCTCTCTGCGTGTCATCCTAGATGTATACACAAAAATAAAAATATAAACAATTACATCATGAAATGCTCCATCAGTACTGATAGTTAGTGTTCCAGTTGATCCAATCAATAGAACAGCCTGTCTGTGAAATTAACATGCAAGTGGCTGAGTACTTCACAGACACATGCACCTTTAACGTAGTTCTCAAAGAGAACATGTCTAGTTATTGACCAATGTTAACTTGTTTGGGAAGAAGTGAGGATTGGTGACAGGAAGGGCATCCCAACTGTAGGAAATCCACTTCAGCAAATTCTATCTGACCCATGTCAGCATGGAAAAGTGAACGCTAAAAACAATGGCGATAAATGGTGTATACACACACACAGAATCATGACATTGTAAGGTAGGTGTGAGATGCTGGATCTGACCAGTTTGAACATAAGTCGTATAGAACATTTGTGCCAGATATGACTGGTTTATATGCTAAAGGGTTCAAAAGAATAGGGAGTTTGTTGGGGGGAGATTTGACTGTTACATTGTGTGAGGTCAAGTGACTACACAGAAGCTCTCTCACTGGTCCCTGTGGTCCCTATTTTAACCCTTTAACATTCAGATTCCTCTGTCAAATGTAATGCTTATTTATTCACAGTATTTTAAATTAATAATGCATTTATCTCACGGCTTTGAAATTTCAATGATGGAATTTTTTTTTAGAATGACATTGTAGGGCAGGTGTGAGAGGCCAGATCTGGTCAGCTTGACCATAAAAGAGGTTGAATATTTGGGCCTGATATTACTGGTTTAAAAGTTAAAGGGTAAAAATGAATAGGGAGTTTGTTGAGGGGAGATTTAGCTGTTATATTGTGTAAGGTCAAGTGACCACATAGAAGCTCCCTTGCTGGTCATAGTTGGAGCGTCTTTGATCATAGGTCTGCCTGATCAGGATTGGCCTGGGGTTAAACAAGGAAGGATACATGTGATAATGCAGTCCTAGATACACTATGTTTGAATAAAAGATGGGATGGTCATGGTTGGAACATCTTTGATCATAGGTCTACTGGATCACGACTGACCTTGGGTTAAACAATAACAATAAGAAAAAACACATTGGATAATGAAGTCCTAGAAATACTTATGCTTGAATCAAAGATGGGATGGTCATAGAAGGAAGATCATTAATCATAGGTTTGGTGGATCAGGACTGACCTTGGGTTAAACAATAACAAAGAAAAACACATTAGGTAATATAGTCCTAGATACACTTATGCCTGAATTAAAGATGGGACGGTCAAATCTGCAACATCTTTGATCATAAGTCTGCTGGATCAGGACTGACCTTGGGCTAAACAACAACAACAAAGAAGGACACATCAAGAAATGTAGTCCTAGGTACACTATGCTTCAATACAAGAGGGAAAGAAAGCCTTGAATACTTTTTAATACAGGATCTGCTAGGATAATACAACAACAACAAAACCAACATCAACAACAACAACAACAACAACAGCAAAAGGACCTACCCCAGAGACTGTGCTGTCACTGTTTCGAACCGTGTCATCGGACGAAGAGGCAAAACACTCCGAAATATTATCGTCGATTGGGAATTCTTTAACGAACGTCTCAAAGTCTTCATCGAATCTTCTGTTCCACAGGTTGAAGTTGGCATCGGCACCACTGCTGCCAACGCCACCGCCGCCGCCGCCGCCACCGCCTTGACCTCCACCCAGGTGGCCATCGTTGTTCCTCTGGACGTAGCGTTGCTTCAAGGATTTGATGCTTAGAAAATCTAAAAGTTCCAAAAAGTAAACAGAGAAAAAGAAGGAAAAAAAAAAAAAGAATTTTTATAATCTGTTCTTTTTTCTCTTATTCTTTGGGATTTAATAATAATAATAATAATAATAAGAAGAAGAAGAAGAAGAAGAAGAAGAAGAAGAAGAAGAAGAAGAAGAAGAAGAAGAAGAAGAAGAAGAAGAAGAAGAAGAAGAAGAAGAAATACAACTACGGAATATGTGGTGATGGAGAAGAAACAATAAATCATATTATCTCTGGCTGCCCAGTTCTGGCTAAGAAGGAATTCACAGACATGACAGAGTTGGGATCTACATACACTGGAAGCTATGCCAATACTATGGAATAGCAACAGAAAAAAAGATGGTATAGGCACACGGCAGAAAAGGTCACAGAAAACGAGAAAGCAATCATACTCTGGGATATGCCAATACACACAGATAGAGAAATTAAGGCCAATAGACCAGATATAGTTGTCAAAGATCATGAAGGAAAAAAATGCTTTCTAATTGATGTATCAATACCAGCAGATGACAACGTTTCCCTAAAAGAAATGGAGAAACTTTCAAAATACAAAGACCTGGAAATAGAGGTAACTCGAATGTGGAATCTAAAAACAGAAACAATTCCTATCATAGTAGGTGCCTTAGGTATGATAAAAGAATATTCAGACAAATACATAACAAAAACACCAGGACTTACAAATATATATAACATACAGAAAATTGCACTACTGGGTACTGCACACATTCTACGCAAAACACTTTCAATACAGTAAACATAAGAGCACCACAGCAAACCACAGCACATACCCAAGGCACACAGAGCTGCGCTCGGTAGTGAAGTGAAAGCATGTGATGAAAATAAGGATACAGAACAATAATCCTTTCCACTAAAAGCACAAGGCCTGAAATTTGTGGGGAGGGAACTTGTTCGGATCGATTCTAAAATCTAATTAGTTTGTACCAGTCACGAGGCCAAACATTCCTGAAAGTTTCATCTGAATCCAGACAGTGGTTCTTGAGATATCTTGTCCACGGAGAAACAAACACAACTGAAAAACAATACCTCTGCCTTCGCTAAGGTGGAGGTAATAATAATAATAACAATAATAATAATGATAATAATAATTGTGATGATTGTAGGTATAACATACTGTTTCGATCTAAGGACAAACATCTTTGGAATTCTGCTGGGTCCATCCTTCCGGGTAAATGAATAAAGTTGGTGACAAGGGGTTAGCAAGGAGCAGGGATAAAATGGTGGATAAAAGAGGGAGAGAGAGAGAGAGAGAGAAAACGATGGAGATAGAGAGACAGAGAGAGAGAGAGAGAGAGAGAGAGAAAACGATGGAGATAGAGAGACAGAGAGAGAGAGAGAGAGAGAGAAAAACAGACAGACAAAGAGAGAGAGACGAGTGAGAGAGAGAGAGAGAAGTGGGTGAGAGAGGCTCAGGGATTAGGATCAGCTCAGTCTTTCTTCCTTGCTATTTCTTTGCAATGTCTGCAGCAGCAGCAGCAGTGGTGGTGGTGGTGGTGGTAGTGTATATATATATATATATACATATATATATATATACATATATATATATATATATATATATATAAATATATATATATATATATATATATGTTCATGTGTGTGCATATGAATCTCTGTGTGTGTGTATGCGTCTGTGTGTGTGTGTGTGTGTGTGTGTGTGTGAGTGTGCTTGTGTATATCCATATATGTATGTATTAATCCTATTGCAGCTGTGAAGAATTGTTAATCCTGTGATCACGTGTTCAAACCTTACCCCAACACCTATTGTCTCTCTGCTTTAGCCCCTGGGCAAGGTGTACCTCCTCCTATACAACTCTACTCACCACATCAAACAGTTCACCTAAGTAATCACCCTACCTGCTAAAGATAGCACCTCGATTTCCCTCAAACTGTATAGTGTAAATAGGAAACGAAACCCCCATGGTCTGCCACATGGGGAACGTCAGGGTGCATGTACGACAGAGCGTAATGGATTCCAGAGTAAATTTGGGTTATAAGAGGCACTGATTACAGGTGAGTTCACCACCACCAATTCATCACAGGGAAAGATTGCTGCCATCAATTCACTGTGGAGAAAGTTTACCGCAAGGAAAATTCACCACAAATAAAGTTTATTGAGAAAATACTTCCATAATATCTCACCATTAATAGTTAAAAAACTATTTAAAATCTTCCGTTTATATATTTGTTTTGCAAGGTTCTTGATCTGAAATCGTGTGCTGATATAGATATTGTTGTACTTGGGGATGGTCATATTGCCAGTTTAGCCAATAAAAACACACGCACTGTATATTTGGTGTTAATTTGCGTCAGCTTTATATTACATTATATTACATGAATCCTATTTCGGCCAGAGTTCTTATGTCACACTTCTGTGACCTCATCCGTGGTCCTTTGCTCCCTTCTTTCTTATATAAAATACAAAATGGCTGATCGTTAGTAAGGAGGGACACGCAAATAAAAAAGAAGAAAGCAAAGGACCACTGATGAGGTCACAGAAGTGTGATGAAAGAACTCTGGCCGAAATACGATTAATGTATAATAAAGCTGAAGCAAATTAATTGTGGTGTTGGTGGTAGTACTGGTGGTGGTGGTGGTGGTGGTGGTGGTGGTGATAATGATGATGATCATAAAGATAACAATGACAATGATGATGCTGATGATGATGATGATGGTGACAACAGCAATGACGACAACAACACTGATGAAGCGATAACGATGCGTTATTATCTGCCAGCGAGATGCGAGATAAACGTGTCTATAAATCATATCTGATGAAAATGAATATTAGCGAGAGAGAGAGAGAGAGAGAGAGAGAGGAAGACAGAGAGAGAGAGAGGAAGAGGAAGAGAGAGAGAGAAAGAGAGAAATAAATAAAAGAATTAAAAACGTGAATCATGCAAAAACATTAAAAAAAACGTAGTCCATGAAACAATGCGTCGTTAATGAGGAGGTAATTAATTGTCTGATCGGATTTAAAAGTGTGAGGAGGAATTCATTTCAATATCTGGGGTTTTTTTCTGTGAGAGAAATCATAGACAGAGAGGTGAGACTGGAGATAATTGTGTCTGGGTTTTTTTGAGGTGGAAGATTTTGAGGGGAGGGGGCAGGAGGAGAGGCTGGTTGGTGCCATTGACACCCACCCTTCTACGTTGACCGGTGCCTTAATTTATTATCATCACCATCATCATCATCATCATCCTCCTCCTCCTCCTCCTCATCATCATCATCATCATCATCATCATCATCATCATCATCATTATTATTATTATTATTATTATTATTATTATTGTTATTATTATTATATACACTCTATAAATTTTCTTATATATCATCATCACCATCGTCATCGTTTAATGTCCGCTTTCCATGCTGGCATGGGTTGGTCGATTTGACTAAGGACTGGTGAAACCAGAAGGCTGCACCAGGTTCCAATCTGACCTGGCAATGTTTCTACAGCTGGATGCCCTTCCTAACGCCAACCACTCAGTGAGTGCTTTTTACGTGCCACCAGCATGGAAACCAGTCAGGCGGCACTGCCATCAACCATGCTCAAATGGTGCTTTTTAGGTGCCACCAACACAAGAGCCGGTCAGGCGACACTGGCACCAATCACTGGCATCGACCACATATGAATATGTATATGTGTGTGTGTGTGTATGTGTGTGTGCTTTATCGAAGCAGACGTAGCTTGGGTTTAAACGAGTGGCACATATGCTGGATAAGCCATAGCCAGGGCCTTCTCAGGTGCTACCACTCCGGGTCAGTGTAGACAATGGTGCTTAAGAGATGATTCCACATGGCTCAAAACTTTGGCATTCTTGTACCAAGACAGTGGTGAGAAGCTTGCTTCCAAACCGCATAGTTTTGGGTTCAGTCCCACTGTGAGGGACCTTGGGCAAGTGTCTTCTACTATAGCCTTGGGCTGACCAAAGCCTTGTGAATGGATTTGGAAGACGGAAACTGAAAGAAGCCTGTCTGATATATATATATATATATATATATATATATATATATATATATATACCAGAGTAAGCACATGAAATGTGCAACAAGGTGGAAAAAAGAGTACTCAAATACCAGAGGTAGAGTAAATATGCTTTATTTAAAAGCAGCAGAAATATAACAAAAAAACCGTTTGTCCGATGAACGGGAACGTGAAACTCAGAGTAACGGTTTTTTTTGTTATATTTCTGCTGCTTTTAAATAAAGTATATATATATATATCTATATATATATATATCTATATATATATATATATATATATATATATATATATATATATATATATATATATATATATATACATATATACATAAATATATGTATATGTATATGTATATATATATATACATATACATATATGTATGTATATATGTATATATATACATGTACATACAGATATATACATATATATATACATATATACATATATATATATATATACGCGCACATACAAAATACACACACACACGTACACGTACCCAACACCTACAACCCCACACAAACACGAACACACACATACTCAAAAAACCACCTGTTGACCTTCTACCTAACACTGTCTATAAGCGTCCACTAACCAGTCCTGCTACTAATTTCTTCCACTACGTCATACACACTCACACACACAAACACACTAACAGATAAACCACCAAACCATGCACACACACACACACACACACATACATACATACGCACACACACGTTCTGTTATCACACACACACTCGCAGACTCCCGCACACGCACAGATATTCATCTCCCTTTTTCACTCTCCCGTCTTAGAAAGAACTTTTCCCCCACCACCTCCTCTTCCGGTCTTTTCACAGTGTAACCTCGTGGGCATCGGTACCATTTTCCTCTTTCTCCGTTCTTCCATTCTCCGAACTTTCCATCTTTCCGACGAAGGGCTACGCCCGAAACGTCATACACTCTTTCTTTCCTTTCCTGAGCGTCCAATAATACTATCCATATCACGTCCTCACTTTGTTGTTTTTTTGTTATTGTTTTTTTTAACTATATATATACATATATATACTCTTTTACTCTTTTACTTGTTTCAGTCTTTTGACTGTGGCCATGCTGGAGCACCGCCTTTAGTCGAGCAAATCGACCCCAGGACTTATT
>NC_142955.1:18841110-18913610 GCF_046866305.1 Octopus bimaculoides | reverse complement strand
ACTCATATACACACGCACACACATAGACTCACACACATACACATACACACACTCATACATGCACATGCACATACACACACACATATTCGCACACATACATACACACAAACACACATACATACATACAAACGCACATACATACACACAAACACATACATTCACACATACATAGACACACACATATACACATGCATACACAGACATCCACACACATACACGCATACACACACACATTCACACATACACACGCACATACATTCACACACATACACACCCAGACAACAATAGATTCTGTCTTCCTCTCCTGTTCAGTTACATTCCAAACGCCACCCACCCACGACCACCACCACATAACTCCCCAAAATACATTCAATTATTTTTCCCTATCTTCTATGGTGACAACCATTGCAGGGGAACGTTGAGCAGTGGTGGAGGGGGGTGGAGGAACAGGGATCCTAATTAGGGGGTCATGACAGGGTAAAGAATTTCCTATGGGGGAGGCTTCCTGTCTCTTCACTGTGGTTTGACTCCGGGGCGGGGGGGGGGGGGTCAGTCCTCATCATCATTCCTACCTACCTTATATATATATATATATATATATATATATATATATATATATATATATATCGTTGACTGAACACTATTCAATTTTTTTTCTCCGTGTTTTTCTCCTTGTCTCCGTATTCTTTCTGTTGAAGAGCGTAGCTCGAAACGTCAAAGACTTTCCGTATTCCCGAGCGTCATACTAATATATACTTTTGTTATTTACACCACCTGTCCTCGTCTGTTGTTATTTTTTGTATATTCTCCCATATATATATATACATATATATATATATATATATATATATACTTACACATACACATATATATGTGTGTATATATATATATATATATATATATATATATATATATATATATATACATATGCACACACACATATATATATATATACATATATTGAAAAGTTCCTGGCTCTGGTTAAAAGAAAATCCAAGAGGATCAGTTAATTATGATTCTATTCAACACATTCCCCTCTCACATTCACAGTTATTGCAGGGGTCCTCCAGCCAGGCCTTTCATGACACCCTTTAAAGCCAGGAGCTTTTCAGCATTCTTTGTATATATATTTATGTATGTATGTATGTATATGAAGTAGGGTGCTGAAAATTCACTCGCTTTGGGTCAAGGAAAATAGTGGAGGATCAGTTAATTATGATTTCATTCAACATATTCCCCTCTCAGATTCACACACTTATTGCAGGGGTCCTTCAGTTTTTCTAAGCCCTGTAAGAGAGCTCAGAAGGCCGGGCCTCCAACTAGGCCCTTTGCAATACCCTTAAAGCCAGGATCTTTCATCACCCGCCTCATATATCGCCTTACCATACACACATACATTTACACAAACAAATCCACTTGCAGGATATTGGTCAGCCGAGGGCTATAATCAAAGCTATTTGTCCAAGATGCCAGGCAGTGGAACCAAAGCCAATGACACCTGTTGGAGAAACGAACTTGTTAACCACATAGCCATACCTACACCCCAAAGTGTTATGGAAATATCATAAGGTGTAAGAAGGGTTCATGTTTCATTCTTTCTTTTGGTGTCATTTGGAGGTCAACTCTTTCTTATGTAGTGCAAAGAAGCCACAATGGATGGCTTTTGAAATGTTACAGGTATTCATTGGTGACTGATGATTAAAAGGTGTCTTTGTGTCTCTTTTGTCCTCCTTGGGTTTTGTAAGAACAAGTGTAGGAACTGCTCTGTATGTGTGTGTGTGTGTGTGTGTGTGTGTGAGAGCTTGTACTTTTCCTCCTGGTTTGTTTACCTAAACATATGTCTACCTGCATACCTTCCAGCATGCCTACCTTGCTTAATTATCTCTGTCAGTTTGTCAGCCTATCAGTCTGTCTGTCTGCCTGTGTTTCTTTCTGTCTGTCTGTCTGTGTTGCTTCCTTTCTGACTAGCTGTCAATCTATATATGGTTGCGCTTGGATATACATATCTATATAACATATATATATATATATATATATATATATATGACTTATTTCTTTTAAAGCCTGGTGCTTATTCTATCAGTCTCGTTTTTTATCGAACTGCTAAGTTACAGGGATGTAAACACACCAACACTGGATGCGAAGTGGTGTGGTGGGGGACAGACACACACACCCACAAACACACATATTTATATATATGACAGGCTTGTTTCAGTTTCTGTCTACCGAATCCACTCTCGAGATTCTCACACATACACGCCTATGTATGTATATATGTGTGAGTGTGTGTGTGTGTGTGTGTATATGTGTATATATATATATATATGTGTGTGTGTGTGTGCGTGTGTGGAGTCGCAATGACCCAGTGGTGAGAGCAGCGGACTCGCGGTCATAGGATCGCGGTTTCGATTCCCAGACCGGGCGTTGTGAGTGTTTATTGAGCGTAAACACCTAAAAGCTCCACGAGGCTCCGGCAGGGGATGGTGGCGAACCCTGCTGTACTCTTCCACCACAACTTTCTCTCACTCTTTCTTCCTGTTTCTGTTGTGCCTGTAATTCAAAGGGTCAGCCTTGTCACGCTGAATATTCCCGAGAACTACGTTAAGGGTAACACGTGTCTGTGGAGTGCTCAGCCACTTGCACGTTAATTTCACGAGCAGGCTGTTCCGTTGATCGAATCAACTGGAACCCTCGATGTCGTAAACGACGGAGTGCCAACAGTTTAAACGACGAGTGAGCTATGGGGAAATAACTCCTGTTTTAGAGAAAGATTTAATGAGTCAAGTTGCTATTATCTCCCTTTGTTTATAGTTTCAAAACTTGACGTGTTACGCGAGGAACCTTCTTATAGTCTATCGTCTTGTTAGAAATAGCAGTCAAATCTCCCTCAAATCGCATCTTAAAGTCTTAAAGTATAGTAGGACATAATTCATTGATATTGTTAAGAAAGTACTTTATGTGAATAAAACACAGGATCGTCATTGTTGGGACTCTTTTGATCACAGGTCTGCTGGATTAGACCTGACCTAGGGCTAAACAACAATGGTAAGACGAAAAGACACATTAGATAATGTAGTCCTAGATACACTATGCCAGAATAAAAGATGAGATGGCCACAGCTGATGCCTCTTTGATCATAGGTCTGTTGGCACAGGACTGACCTAGGGCTAAACAACAATAACAAGGAACAACACGAGATAATGTAGTCCTAGATACACTATGCCTGAATAAAAGATGGGATGGTCATGGCTGGAACATCTTTTACCATAGGTCTACTGGATCAGGACTGACCTGGCGCTAAACAACAACAACAAATCTATGTAGCAAAGAATCACCCTTGGCTGCCTCTTTGTGGTCATTCAAACTGCTAAATATAGCAGCTAAATATATTTCAATTAAACGTAATACATTGGACAAGGAAGGATGCTTGTATCGTCTGGCAGATCACTTCCCAGCCCAGGATTTGAAACCACTATCTTTGGGATTTTGAGTGTGACACCCAAACCACTGGACCAAGTGCTTTCACTCGGTTCGCTCGGATTGTGACGAATAATAGGGTAAAGACCCTCCTTCACTCATGAATGACCATGGGATTGCACCTAGAAAGTTCCCCCTCCGAGGCACAAGTCTGGGCAAGGTTGTTTATGGAAGACTGAAGCAAGTAAAACACGAAAGTTAATATTTAGCAGAGTCGCTGGAGGATCGAATAGATTGCTTTGCAGGGACCATTCTGGGACTGTAAGAAGAAACCACACGGGTGGGGCCTTAATTTGCCGTTCGTCCTTTCGGAAAGTAATCTGTCTTTTCTTTCGATTCTCCCTTTCACTCTTTTGCATTGTATGTGGGACTGAACCTGGAACCATGTAGTTGGAAAGCAAGTTTCTTACCACACACCCACTCAAATAAATAAGTAAATAAACACCCCCCAAAGGACGCCGAAGGTTACCACGGCGACCTTAAAAATTCCATCCTGGACTTGAAGAATCCAGGATAAGGTAAGCAAGAGTTATTCCCCTTCTTCCATCATCCCCAGATGGTGAGGTTAGCGTTATACCTATATTTGCTATTTGATGTCGCTAATGTTCCTAACATTTCGCAGCTTTTTTTTCCCTCTCTTTTTTCCTAGCTTTCCCTTTCTTTTCTTATCTCTTTCTCTCGCTCTAACTTTCTTCCTTTCTTCCCAATACAGCATTCGTCTTTTTATCTTTCTCTCTCTCTCTTCCTCTTTCTCTCTCTTTCACCATTTCTGTCTCTATCTGTCTATCTATCAATCTACCTATCTCTCTCTCTCTCTATCTCTCTATCTGCCTATCTCTCTCTCTCTATCTGCTTATCTCTCTCTCTCTCTCTCTCTCTCTATCTATCTATCTATTTACCTATCTCTCTCTCTCTCTCTCTCTCTCTCTCTCTATCTATCTATCTATTTACCTATCTCTCTCTATCTATCTACCTACCTATCTATCTATCTATCTATCTTTTTTCTTTTTTTTCTTACGATCCCTTTTTATTTTTTTTTCTCCTTTTTTTTTCTATTTTCGAAAAGAAAGGCTCTACATTGGGATCCTTTTTAAAACGGGGGCGCCAGTTTTCATTAATGTTTTACGTAGTGTTTTTGGCACCGAAAGACTTTCAAACTTCGTATACTTATCTATTTTGTGTTATAGAACAGAAAAAAAAATTTGTATTCGAATTTATTTCATGTAAAAAATTGTCTTATTTCGATAATTTCAACTAATCACTGACAAGTATTCAGTTGTTTATATTTACTCCTTTGGCTGATTAAGCGGTGTAAAGCGTATTTAATCTCCATAACTTCTGACATTTGTAGAGAGGCAACACGTGTGTTTGTTTTCCTTCGTTTTATTTGCTTTTTTCATTTTAAATTTATTGTTCGAAAAATGACTAGTCTAGGCGATTTGTATAGTTTTATTAATACAGAAGAGTATTTAACAGAGAAGGGTGTTATACCGTCCCCTAAGAAATTTTGTCCCCTCTGTGTTCGGCCCTGTGTGGCTAATAAATAAACTTATCTACGTACCCACATACCCAACCACCTCTCTATCTTATTAACGGATGACAGTCACATCGACTCCGCGTAAGTTTGCTTGTTTCTGCTTCCAAAAGTGTGTCTTGTCTACATGAGAAACTCGTCCAACAAATAGTAGATTCGATCTTGCAAATTGTTTCCACAGGAAACCTGCCCTGCGTTGTGTGTTTTCCTAGTTTTGTGAATTTGTTTTTCAAGTTGCTTTGCCGCCATTTTTCCTTATTAAGATGGCGTCTGCAGGACATGAAGACAGTTTTCGAACAAACACCGGTCTCTTTGGAGAGACGTTTGATACTGAGTTTCCGACATTGCCAACACCAAAACTTCGTGGAAGAAGGAAGAAACAGAGACATTTCAAACAAATGAATACTACAGACATAAACATGAATGCCGGTACCACCACCACCACCAACAACAACAACAACGACGCTATCGTCGCCAAGCCGTCCACCGTGACCTCCACGAAAGACAATAACACCAATACCGATACAACTTCACCTTCAACTGCTTTAACTGACGCCTCTGCCACCAACACTACCACCACCACCAAAAAGAAAAAAAATTTCGCTGAAGCAACAAGAATAAAGATAACCTATTTATCATTCACTGCCGAAGAAATCAATGAGGCAAAAGCATTGATTAGCAAAGAAGGCGGAATTATACGCATAAATATCCCAGAAAATGTATTAGAAGAAACACGAAAAAAGACAATCATCTATAAAATATTCAACGCAAAAACGAAAAGACCTGTAAAAGCACCACAGGGCAAAATTGAAATTTGTCTTCGTCCTGTATGGATATATAAAAACTATGTCAATTGGTGGCACAAATTTGCCACTGTGCAAGTGCATTTTCTCAATGAAAACCTGGCCAAACAATTTTCGACACAAACTCTTCGTACAAATGAGTTGGAAATGATACCCAGTTATCTTGGCGAGAGTGTGACAAACAATGTTCTTCCATAAGTAGTTTTGCGCATTGGCTATTATTATCTGCCATCTGCTTCAAAATTGAGGAAGCTAACATTTTGGAAATTGCTGTCTTAGAACAGCAAAACTGGGTGGGATAAACGTTGGAAATTCTTTTGCAAATCGATTGGTAATCGATTAATAAAATACCCACCTGTATTGAATTAACAGAAGTGGTGGAGGGCAGGCGGCCACATGTGCAACAGTGAGACACATCTAAAAAATGATTGTCCAACTGTCGCAACAACCACCAGCAAAATCTAAGAGAAATGCCTTACTACCCATACCAGCATCAACACAAAAGATGATAAAAGGAAGACCTTCAATACCAGCAACCGAAAATAAATCAATTCCTGAAAAAACAACAACATTGAAAACTAAAGATACAGAAAAAAACAAGAGAAGCTACAAAAACTGACTCCCCTCCCCTGTATCACCTCACACAAACAAACCAGAACCAACACCAACAAAAAGAACAACACAACCACTTACACGGACACACATAGACCTTCATAACATGCCCTTACCCCCTTCCGATTCCTCAAATTTCATTGGAAGACGAAAGTAGTGAGGAATGGCAAATAGCCAAAAAAGGACGGGGGAAGAGAAACAAAAAAAGAACAAAAACAAACACCAACAAAGCAGGGAGATACACAACTCCCGAAGACATTTCCAACTCAATCCCAAACAACAGCAACACCACCAGAACACATACGTCAACCATGCTCACAGCCATCAATACCAAAAACACAGAGTTGATGGATTACATCAACTCCAAAACAAACCTGACAGAAGACAACATAAAAACAAACAACCCCCCCATACACAACACGTCAGAATTATGTACATGACACCCACCTTGCACCACACCCTATGTTCAACTAAATAAAGCTTTCACTAATGCATTCTGGGTCTCTGTTAATTTTGTGTGCATGGCTTAACAAAAGCTATACATGTTTCTGTTTGGGTCAAATGTAAGATGTACCAGGCTTTTGTGCTTTTCTTGCCATACAAAGCTGAAACCTCGAGGAGACAAGTTATATGAAGAGAGAGCTGTGACGAGTTATAAATATTACTCTCTTTGACAAGATCAGGAAGAAAGAGGTCCTACGGTGTGCTGGTTTGCTTTCTATGATGGAAAACCTCATGGATAGGAATTCATGTTGGTTGCATCATGTACACAAGATGGACAATAAAAGCCTTCTCTGATAAATCCTTTGAGTGGATGGTACCTCTCTAAGTGTAGACCTGTGAGTTGGAGAGGGTACTTGCTCCTAGGCTTTCGGGGAAATCTCGGACATTGGGGTTCCTCAATTAGCCCTGAAGGCCTTCCTGTATCAGGAGGGCCACATCTCTATCATCCTTCTCGCCACTATTTTGTTGTCTTTTTTAAACCTTGTGTTCTATGCATATGTCTCTTCTTTTTTTTTTTTTCAGTATACTACAGTGTTTCTCAACCTCTTTACCTTTGCGTGACCCTTAAAATAAATTACATATCTTAAGGAACCCCTGCACAAAAAAATTATATACCATATCTCTTCAGTTATCTGGCCATTGAAAATTCCATTCATTTTCATAGGAATTTTCAATGGCCAGAGAACTAAAGAGATGGCGGTGTGGGTTCCCACCCCGGCATTTGAAACTCTGAGTTTTATCATGGCTACCGAATAAGTGTCACATATTTTTACAGATATATAAATAGGGCATCCATAAATTACAGACCTCATTAAATATATCCCCGATGGTTGTTATATATTTTTTGATAACATAACAGGTTAGATAGGATGATGTCTACATTACAATACCCAATACTATGTTGTGTATGTATAGTAATATTACAATCGTGAAATTAGCATTAGCTTATCTCACTCTTTCTCGTGGAACCCCTAGAAACCTTATACAGAACCCTAGAGTTCCAGGGAACACTGGTATATTGTGTATACTTTCTTTCAATTTTGTTTTAATCGTTTCGTTATATGTAAACCTCCACATTTTATGTCTGTCTGTGCTTTGTCCCCTGCATACCAATGAAATCATTATGACATTATTATTATAGACTGAAAGATATTGCTTGTGGAAAGGAATTTATTTTTGCCAACTCAAGTGAAAAATCAAGGAGAAAGGTCTATATATGTGTTTGTGATCATGTGTATACGTGTGTGTGTGAGAGACTTTGCATGCATGTGTATGCGTGTTTGGATGTGTGCGTGTTCATGCATATACATAAGTGTATATGATCATGTGTATACATCCATTATTTGTGGGAATATGGCGGGTGACACTTTTACTCCAAACGGAATTTGTTTGAACTTGTAAAATCCACGGTTCCTGTTGATTGTTAGCAGATGAGTGCAATCTTCCTCTGACTGAATTTACAGGTATGTCTCTGAGAGGTCTAACTTTGAGAACATTTTCCCTTCTTTTAGTTTAGCAAATGCTTCTTCTGGGCTTGGTAGTGGGTGATTGTGTATGAGTAAACAGTCGTTCAATCCAGTTGAGAAGTCTGAGCACACTCTTAGCTTATCATTTTTTTTTTTTCTTTACATAGACCACTGGTATTGTCCAGTCTGCATGGTCAATCTTTGCAATTATATTCAGGCTTTCCAACCTTTCTAGTTCTTTATTGACGTGGTCTACCACCACAAACGGCACATTCCGTTTGAGCCTGAAAATAAGTGTTGAATTTGTTTTTTATCGCAATCCTTATGCTTTTCTGCAACAGCGTAAACCTTCTGAAAAAACTTTTGGGAAAGTTTCTTTCATTTTTTTTGGCCTCAATTCATGAACCTCATTCAATCGTTTCACTCCACCTTTTACATTAATTGCCCAAAACACTTATGGGTGTATCCCATAAATTAAACTTCTCTATACATTCGGCGTCAAATAGATTCTGAGATTTTTTTCAACCCATAAACATTCACTTTTATTCATTATATTACAAATGTGTTCACCTGTGAAATATAATTTTCTTTTCATAACACACTATTTTATTTGGACTGAACAATTTACCCATTCGTTCCCATGTTTTTCTCATTTATGATTGTAATGACTCATGGCTAATTTCATTCTGACGCTTGTGATTTCAAATTTATTACATTCACAAATTTTATGTTTGTTGTAGTCACAACTTTTTCTTTGTTTGTTTTTTTTTTGTTTTTTTTTCTCGTTTGTTTGTTCCATTTTCCTATCATTCTAGTTCTGCAGTGCGATTTTATATGACCTCTAAACACTGCTAGCTCTCACTGCACATGCAACCATGTGCTGCCATCTGTTGGCACGCTACAGAACACTAGTCCGGAAACTTTTTGATATTACCTCGTATGTATGTATTTGTGCATCCATGTGTGTGTGTGTATGCATGTGTATCTGTATGTTTGCTTGTCTGTGTGTGTGTGCGTGTGTGTCTGTATTTATGTGTATATCAGTGTGTGTTTATTAACATGTATGTGTGTGTGTGTATGATCACATGTATGCATGCACGTATATCCCTGTGTATCCACATTCGTGTAAAACGATACATTATTAATACTCTGGTAATATATATCTACAAATCTGAGTTCAAATGCCACCGAGGTCAACTTTGCCTTTCATCCTTTCAGGGGCGATAAAATAAGTACCAGTTACATACTGGGGTCAATCTAATCGATTTACCCACTATCACAAAACTGCTGGTCTTGTGCCAAAATTTGAAACGAATAGACATCTACAAGTCTACAATGGGTGATGTTGACACAATTTCATGCAGTTAAGAACATGACATGGCAGAACAAATTGAGAAAATTACAGGAAATAAATAATTCAGATATGAAAAGATAACAGAGGTTAAACCAGATCTGTTTTGCACTTTTTTTCCTTATCTTCTTCTATCTTCTGGCATTTTGTCTGCTCACTTTCAATTGTTCTTAGCCACATAGAACCACACAAATTGTGTGGCATTAATCTGTGTCACGGATGGGACAATTTGTTAGTGTGCTGCGAGGTGTCCTCTCAGGGAGGGGCTGGAGTGGGCTAGTTGTATGTCTAGCCCTTCTCTTCGGATGGCTGTAGTTATCCTCTTGCCAAAATGGAGTATTTTAAGGAAGCATATGTTGCTGGGTTTTCTATGTGTTCGGCGTGTTGGTCGTTTTGGGTACTGGAGCCGATTTACAATGGATCTAGGATACCTGTTGGTTTTCAATATATCTAAACATTTCGCCGCCCAGCATGCTAACGTTTCTGCCAGCTTGCTGTCTTTCACTACTTTCTTTTTCGAACTTTATCACTCATCTGCATACTTTGATCTTAACATGGGGCCCCTCAAACCCAGGGGTTGCAGGGGCTTAGCAATGGCCCTGTATATATATTCTTGTCAACCTTATGCACTCCCAGGGTATTGGCCAGTTTGGAGCATTTGTAGAAGACACTTGCCCCTGGGTTGTACACATTGGAACAAAATCCAAAATCTTGTGATAGCAAAGCAGGCTTCTTAGTTGTGCAGCCACGCATGTAGAACCATTTTCTATCTGCTTCGATGCCAATACCAGCCGTCTGTCCATCGTTTAATTGCATCATGCTTTCATTAGCTCAACCAGTAAATTTGTTGTGTTTGTTTGTTTGTTTTTTCTGTAATTGTTTACAAACTGAACTGCTGCCAAAACGGCTGGACTTGAAACTGTCTTTCGTTGGTTTAAATGCAAGGAGTGTGAGAGGAAGTTGGAGAAAAGGTCGAGGATGGGGAGAGATTGGAGGAAGGGTCGACGGTGGTTGGAGCAAAGGGGAAGGTCAGGGAGGGGGAACGGTGGTAGAAAAAGAGAAAAGGAAAGGGAGAGAAAGTGGAAGAGAGATATAAGGGAGAGAGAAGGTGTGGAAATAGAAGTGAAGAGAAAGAAGTTAAATAGGAGACAGACAGAGGTAGAGAGAGGGGGTAGAAAGAGAGAAGTGAGAGAGAGAGGATGTAGAGTTAAAGAGAGAGAAGAGAGAGATAGGCTAAGGAAATAGAAGGGAAGAGAGAGAGAGGGGGTAGAGAAGTGTACATGAGAGAGAGAGAGAGATATCATAAAGCATGGCCTAGATGCTGCGACCCTCCCTTCCCAGCTGGAGCCAGCAGGACTAGACCGAGGGGATGGTTAAAGGCCTGGCAGTAAGATAGTTTTCCCGTTCCATGTTGGTAGGTCCCTCATCAGAAATGCCGTCTGCTGTGACACCGTCTCCGGTGACAACCTGGTGTGTTCAGCTACGAAACCCAGGCTTGCGAAGGGCAAAACTGTCGAAGTTTCGGTCGCTCTCTGGCAGGTCTATGGTCGGGCCGGTGATCTCGGCCTCCGGACCACATCTCTGCTCAGCCCTAACGGGGCAGTGTGTCCCAGTGATGTCCCTTGCCATCCTTCGGACCGAGAGGCAGTTTTGAAAGTTATTTCTGAGATATTTCTCAGCCCCTAAATTATTTAATTCAATTCAAAACAATGACTACGATCGTTTTGTTTGCAAGAATCAGAAGAAAAAAACCCATAAAACAATGTATTCGGCGCTTTAAGAAGTTAGATAAGAGTGAAAGAGAGAGAGAGAGAGAGTGGTATAGACTTGTGAGAAAGTTAAAAAGAGAAGTAGAGATAGAAGACGAGAAAGAGTGAGAAAGAGAGGGAGGGGTCAAAGATAAAGGTGAGATAAAGGGAAAAAGAGACGGAGAGATAGAAGAGGAGAAAGACGAAGCGAAGGTAAGAATGAGAAAGAGAAAGGCACACAGAAAGACAGAGAGGGGCAAAGATAGAAGTGAGATAAAGAGGAAGAGAGAAGGCGAGGAAGAGTGGGTGAAGGTAAGAGTGAGAGAGAGGTGGGGGAAAAGATAGACGTGAGATAAAGAAGAAAAGGGATAGAGAGATAGAAGAGGCGAAAGAGGAAGAGAAGGTGAGAGTGAGAAAGAGAACGAGAGAGAGAGAGAGAGGACGAGTCAAAGATAGAAGTGGGATAAAGAGAAAAAGAGACGGAGAGAAAGAAGAGGAGAAAGAGAGAGGGAGGGTAAGAATAAGAAAGAGAGAGTTAGAGGTAGGAGTGAGAGGTGAGGTGAAACGTGAAGAAGTGAAAGTGAAGTGCGCCGTAAAAGCTTTATTCTGCGCATGCGTCGTTGTGGTTCTCTTGACCAAAATCCATTTCGCGTCGTCCTGCCCACTTGGGTGTCTTTCTTTTGGGATCCTTTTTTTACCTTAAACCTTCTCCACCTGACCAAACAAGCAACGATCTTTACCCGACGACAGACGGTAGGAACCACCTCTACCTCTATTTCTTATCAATTTACGCTTAATCTTCGTTGAACTTTGGTTAAAGGGTTTTGTTTACATGCTAAAGAGACAAGTCCGCAGTAAACCGTGTTACCATGGATCCTAACGGGGTTTGGCGCTTTCATTAGGGTTCGCCCCCTTATTCATGTGAGACAGTGTTAAATAGTGTCTTATTTGCTAATTATTGCTTCTGTTGTTATTATTACAGTCGCTATTTACATGTTTGCTGCTGTAGTAATGGTGTTGAGGGTAATAATACGGTCCCCCCCCCCCATCGTCAAAGGAGCCTTTTTTGCTGTTATTCATATGGGACAGTATTAAATGGGGTCTCGTTTTGTTAATTGTTGCTATTGCAATCGTTATTTATATGTTTCCTGTTGTGATGTTGCTGGTGATGGTGCAGTCCCCTCGTCAAATGATTTTTCTCTCTCGTTATTCACGTAAGACAGTATTAAATGGGGCCTTGTTTCGCTTTTCGCTCCTGTTTTCTTCTTTACACGTTTGCTTTTGTTGGTGTGGTGTTAGCGGTTGGTGTTGCAGCCCTTCCCTCAGACACATATCTCTACACGAAACACTCGCCGACTGGCAAATAAATAATAAACCCAGTGTTATCCACCACGGTGGTGCTCCAGCATGACCACAGCCGCTTGGCTGAAACCCATAAATAAATAAATAAATAGTTCGACTATTAAATCCGTCTTCAAACTGTCATCGACGGATTTTGTGGAATAATTCTCAATTATTTCACGAACCGGATGGTCGTTTCCCTCCGTCAAAGAATTTTCCGTCCAAAATTTCAATTATTTTTTTAACAAATTCATTCGTTCGTTTCTTTTACAACTTAATCCCCAATTCCATCCCCTTTTTCTCTGTTATTTTATTTACTATTACACTTCACTCACAAAACGGCCCTAATAGAAAACGGTGGAAGTTTTAAAAATTACGTACATCACCCGTTTCGGCGTAACTAAAAGCCTAAACCCTAACCCTAAACACCGGGGTGTGCGTATTCTTTACTTTCGCCATAGGAAACACTTACCTTTATTTTATTGTACACATTTAAGCTCTCTCACACACACACACACACACACAATCTTGAAGTCATAGAAGAGGGGGGCGTAACTCAAATGATCCCTAGACCGGGAAATCTAGCCCGAATTATAGCAAGAGAGTGAACCTTGCTGAAAGACAGCCGCGAACCAGGTGAGAGTGCTAACCCGGTCAACAGATTGATATTAACCTTAAAACCCACCGGCTCAACGCAAGGGCAGTACACTGGACAGTTACAGAGAAGCTGGAGGCTCACAGGTCTAAGGCCCATTGCCAATTTTTGTCGGTTGTGGTTTGCTGTCAGTAAAAAAAAAAAAAATGTAAAACCACCAACCCCGCCACTTCTCCCAGGTGTTTTTTTTTTAATCTGCAATAATGTTACAACAGCTCTAAGATTATTTATTAAGGGCCTCGCTTTCTTCTCGGACTTGCACTGGTTTATTATTTGGACTGTAGAATGGACGGTGGTCTTGGTTTGTCGATTGTCTTCACCCTGCCCTCTAAGGGATAGTATTGTATTAACCAGGAACGGATTAAGACCCACAGAGGCCCTAAGCAGTTAAAAGATTTTGCTGCTCCCATATCTCTCTTTCTCTTCTACTTGTTTCAGTCATTTGACTGTGGCCATGCTGGAGCACCGCCTTTAGTCGAGCAAATCGACCCCAGGACTTATTCTTTGGAAGCCTAGTACTTATTCTATCGGTTTCTTTTGCCGAACCGCTAAGTTGGGTGGGGGGGCAAACACAGACACACAAACATATATATATATATATATATATATACATATATACGACGGGCTTATTTCAGTTTCCGTCTACCAAATCCACTAACAAGGCTTTGGTCGGCCCGAGGCTATAGTAGAAGACACTTGCCGAAGGTGCCACGCAGTGGGACTGAACCCGGAACCATGTGGTTGGTAAGCAGGCTACTTACCACACAGCCACTCCTGCGCCTATTTATATATATATGTAATTCAAAATATAAACAATAATAAACCATTAAATAATTTTTTTTATTTTTTAAAATGAAACAAAACTGACATTAAGATGGAAAATGATGTTTATTTTTGTATAATTCCAATTTATTTAGATTTGAAGAAGTTTTCTTTGACTTTTTTAAATGCAAAATCTTTGATCAGATCCTTCCTGTGACACCATGAACACTCTAAAATTATATTCCCAATCATATAAACCACTTTGAATAGTATTTTAACAATTTTAAAGTGATTTCTTTTGTGCTGTAAACCATTTACCATTTCTGTGGTGCCCCCCTCCTTCCCTTGATGCCCTAGGCATGTGTTTGTCTTGCTTAATGGTTAATCTAGTACTGGTAGATGAGCTGTAGTGTAGTGGTAGCTTAGGTATCTATTACGGTATGTTGTAACGTTCCTATCTTGCTGAAGTTGTTGGGGCCTTTCATACTTCTGGGGTTGCAGGGCTTTAAAAAAATTTCTTTTAAAAACTCTGTTTTTATGTACATCATCATCATCAGCATCACATTCACATTTCCTTGCTTGACTGGATCAGACAATTCTTTGAGACATGTAAAAAGTACAGTTCAATTGCATGGCCGATGCCAGTATCACGTCAGTAGCACCTGTGCTGATGGCACAGGTGATTTTTATGTGCCGCCTGCATGGGTGCCAGTTATGTGATGCCAGCATCGGTCACGACTACAATTTCACTTGGCTTGACAAGGTTTGTTTCAATTAATTTTAAATATAACAAAGAATTTGGTAAAATAACTTCGTTATCATTCAGCTAGTGTTAGGAACATAAATTGTGACTAAGGTTTGGTGGAAGATTTTAATTCAAAACTTATGAAAACAAGACATTTGTACTACAGAGCCAGAAGTGGTTTCAGCCAGGTTGGTATCAAAAGGGTTAACACAGTTTAAACTTGAACCAACAGATCTTTGATATCAAAAGCATCACAGAATGACCATATCAGCTTTTTCCTTCTTTCTGTTACACACAAGTGTACTTTGGACTACATTGTGCAATGTGTCCCATTTTTAATGTCTTACATTCACAAACGAAGCTGATTTAGTGTTACATTCCGAAGTCCACTTGGAAATAATGACCACATTACGTTAGGTTTTATTTTGGAATTCTTAAATATCCATTTGTTTGTTTTTACGTTTGGCTGCTATGTCTAGCAGTTTGGATGACCATGCAGAAAGGCCTTGTTGTTGTAGTCGCTTAACTCAGGTTAACCTTGAACCATTAAACTTTTAATAGCAAAAGCATGACTGCATAACCATTCCATGCACAGATTCGATGAATATACTGGAGGTGGCCAAAAAAAAAAACACTCCCATGTTTCACACAACCATTCTTGTGGTGCTACTCTTAACGTAGTTCTCTGGGATATTCACCGTGGCACAAAGTGTGACAAGGCTGACCCTTTGAATTACAGGCACAACAGAAACAGGAAGTAAGAGTGAGAGAAAGTTGTGGTGGAAGAGTACAGCAGGATTCGCCACCATCCCCTGCCGGAGCCTCGTGGAGCTTTAGGTGTTTTCGCTCAATAAACACTCACAACGCCCGGTCTGGGAATTGAAACCACGATCCTATGACCGAGAGGCTGCTGCCCTAACCACTGGGCCATTGCACCTCCACTAAACATCCTGTACAACGAAAATAAACTCTAAAGTAGGCATGAGGCTTTTAAGTGAGTACTGTGCCCTACCTTGTCTTATAGTCACCTGTACTTTTTGTTACTAATTCTGAACTAGTTTTTCAAGTACAGGTATTCTGATTCTATTTATATTCAAAAACTTGAAGTGAGTGGGCAGTTTGTTGGCAACACTGTTCTCCATTCTTTTATTGTTATCTGTTACTGTCATTTGACTGCAGCCATGCTGGAGCACCGCCTTTAGTCAAATAGATCGACCCCCACCCCCAGGACTTATTCTTTGTAAGCCTGGTATTTATTCTATCGGTCTCTTTCGCCAAACTGTTAAGTTGCAGGGACGTAAACACACCAACATCAGTTGTCAAATGATAGCGGTGGGGGCAAACATACACATTCCAGATGGGCCAGGTGCTTCTCCCATTTTTATATTCTTCATGGCTTTGTCTACCTTGCTATTGTCTATTCAGCTAGATGGGTCCTTCTGTTGGAAGACTCTCTCTCCCATTAGTTCTCCGCATTTAGTAGCCCTTCATAGTAGCTCTTCCTTCTTCGAAGGGTTACTAAACTGCCCAGTAACCCATCATCCATGCGAACACATTTTCTCACATCATGATTTTCTCTCACACACTGTCTTGCTATCTGAAATATATATATACACATATATATATATGTATATGAGCCTGACTGACTCCTGTGCCAGTGGCACATAAAAAGTACCATCCAAATGTGTTCGGTGGCAGGCCCACCTTACTGGCTCCGGTGCCGGTGGCACATATAAAGCACCATCCAAACGTGATTGGTGCCAGGTTCACCTTACTGGCTCCTGTGCTGGTGGCACATAAAAAGTACCATCCAAATGTGTTCGGTGGCAGGACCACCTTACTGGCTCCGGTGCCGGTGGCACATATAAAGCACCATCCAAACGTGATTGGTGCCAGGTTCACCTTACTGGCTCCTGTGCTGGTGGCACATAAAAAGTACTGACTACACTCCCAGAGTGGTTGGCATTAGGAAGAGCATCCAGCTGTAGAAACTCTGCCAGATCAGATTGGAGCCAACTCATGGGTCTGTTTGGGTGGTTGTTGCTGGTGAACGCTTCACCAGTGCAGATCTGACCTCGACCTCTTTTCACTGCCTTTTACAAAACGGAGAGGAAACATTGCTTGTATTCTTTAACAGGCTTAAACAGTGTGACACACATACACACACATACTTATATATAGGACTATTCAATCCAGTTTGGGCAGAAAATCAGATTATTTCAGTTGTTTAAATATCTTTTTGTTTGGTTGCTAACTTAGAAAAAAAATGCAAAACAAAAACATGAAAAGTATTTTTCGTTTTATTGCAAAACTATTTTATGAACATGACAGGTGCAATTGTGTGGTAAGAAGCTTTCTTCCCAACCGCATGGTTCTAGGTTCACTCCCACAGTGTGGCACCCCAGGCCACAACTACAATTTCCATTTGATTGTGATTTGATTGATTTACTTCACGTCCTGTCACCCGACGATTCGACCACGGTCAAGTCCAGTGTTCTTGGTTGACTTGTAGGGATTCTATAATTTGTTTTGGCCTGATAGTCATCCACCATTCTTAAGAAGTCACTGCCTGTTTTTTTCTTAGAGGCCCAGTTCTGACCAGAGGGAAAATTTCAGTGGTTTTGTGTGAGGTGACGTCAGAACACCATACACATTCTCAACCTCCAGGTGCCGACTGATCTAACCGTTCCCCCATTGGTCAGTGGTTTTGCTACATTTCTCTCCCTTTCTCTGCCACCAGGAGGACATCCTCATCCTGACACAATCCTCTGACAATGTGTATGCTCTTCTTCCATTTCCTCGCTGATCCTTCGCCAGATAAATATCGCCTGATCTTAGCCAATATCCGTGATGAAAGCTGGGATCGCCTCACATTACCCCTCGGATTCTGGAAGGACAATCCTCAGTGTATTGGTGGTAAGTGGTAGTTCTTGTTCTCTTTTATCTTTTACTTGTTTCACTCACTAGACTGTGGCCCTGCTGGGGCACCGGCTTGAGCAATTTTTTGTCAAATGAATCAACTGCTGTACTTCTTTTTTTAAAGAAGTGGTACTTATTCTATTAATATCTTTTGCTGAACTGCTAAGTTACAGGAACACAAACACACCAACACTTGTTGTCAACTGGTTGAAGTGGGGGTGGAGAACAAACACACACACACACGTCTTTTATTTGCTTGTCATTTGACTGTGGCCATGCTGGAGCCACCACCTTAAAGGGTTTGTTAGCCTAGTATTTATTTTATCAGCCTCTTTTTGCTGAACTACTAAGTTATAGGACACAGACACATACACATACATATATATATGTACAACAGGTTTCTTTCAGTTTCCGTCTACCAAATCCACTCGCAAGGATTTGGTTGTGCCGAGGCTGTAGTAGAAGACACTTGCCCAAGGTGCCACGCAGTAGGACTGAACCCAGAATGATGTGGCTGGGATGAAAGGCAAAGTCAACCCCAGCAGAGTTTGAACTCAGAACATAGAAACGGATGAAATACCGTAAAGCACTTTGCCCAGCATACTAACAAGTCTACCAGCTCACTACCTTAATAATAATAATAATAATAATAATAATAATGATAATAATAGTCCTTTCTGTTAAAGGCACAAGGCCTGAAATATGGGGGGAGGAGGGGACTAGTTGATTACATCAACCCCAGCGTTTCACTGGTACTTAATTTATTGACCCTGAAAGGATGAAAGGCAAAATCAGCCACGGTGGAATTTGATCTCAGAATGTAGCGGTAGACGAAATACCAATAAACATTTCGCCCAGCGTGCTAATGATTCAGCCAGCTTTGATGATCATGATAATGTCGATATGATGATAGTGTTGATGGTGTTGGCGGGTGACGGTGATGAAAAACAGTGTTTAAAAATGTGTGAATTTGTATACCTAATCAACCGACACTGTCTTTAGCTCTTCTGCGTTTGTTTCATCAAGGTATGGATCTTATGGAGGGACGAGAAGGTGGAACATGGCTAGCTGTGAACCGGAATGGTAAATTATCTTGTTTACTAAACATTTACTGTGAGGAACCAGACCCTTCCAAGAAGCATCGTGGTACGTGAACTGTCCTTCTTTTTGATTTTGTCTTCATTTACAAACACACACACACACACAGATATAACTATTTATCTACCTATCTTATCTATCTATCTGTCTGTTCATCTATCTATTTGTCTATTTATTTATCTATATATATGTCTATCTGTCTATCTGTTTGTCTATCCATCCATCCATCTATTTATTTATCTGTCTATCTATCTTTCAATCTATTGATTGATCGATTGAGGCACATGGCTAAGTGGTTAGGGTGTTGCACTCATGATCTTGAGATTATAGTTTCAATTCCTGGACTGGGCAATCATTGCGTTCTTAAGCAAAACACTTCATTTTGCATTACTCCATTCCACTCAGCTGGCAAAGAGAAAACCAACTTTGAGTTTATGGCACAGGAAGGACTGTTGACCATTTTGTTTTTTTCTTATTTGATCACCCTATCTATCTATATGTATTTCTGTATTTCTATTTCTCTAGCTACCTGTCTAGCTCACCTATCTCTCTAACTAAATGTATATCTTTCTGTTTATCTCTCTAGCTACCTGTCTATCTTTTTACCTGTCTGTCTCTCTATCAATCAATCCATCCATCCAAACACACGCACACATATTTGTGTCTATGTTTCTTACGACACTCTCTCTCTTTTCATTCCAAGGTCAACTTGTGTCCGACTATTTGAACAATGACCAATATACTGCTGTGTCTTACACGAACACTTTAGCTTCTCTCCGCACGGATTTCTCACCTTTTACTATTGTCTTAATGGATCTCAGGTAAGTTCTACTGACTTCCTAAAATGTCTGCAGATTATTATTATTATTATTATTATTATTTGAGATCAACGTTGCCTTTCATCCTTTCAGTGTTGATTAACAAGTACCGGTTATGCACTGGGGCCCGATATAATCAACTTAATTCCTTCCCCCAAATTCGAAGCCTTGTGCCTACAATAGAAAGGATTATTGTTATTATTATTATTATTATTATATGTTAGAAAGATTGATGTAACTCTTCATGCTTAGTGGTATTTTGTCTGCCATTATGTTCTGAGTTCAAATTCCGCTGAGGTCGACTTTACCTTTCATCCTTTCGGGGTCGATTAAATAAGTACCAGTTACGCACTGGGGTCGATATAATCGACTTAATCCGTTTTTCTGTCCTTGTTTGTCCCCTCTGTGTGTAGCCCCTTGTGGGCAGTAAAGAAATAAGAAAGACACCGAGATAGTTGTCTTACTTGGTGACCCCTGTAAGACAAAGAAAAAGAAGAAGTGGGGAGAGAGTTATGTATATATATAATGAGCCCCTATTTATTTTTGCAGTTCTAACGAAGTCTATTGTCTGTCTAACACTGAAGATAACAGCGAACCACAGTTATTAGAACCAGGTGAGGTGGCCATGTTACATTCACTCGTTCACCTGGCCCTTGTTTGCCAACACACACACATATGCATAAACACATACAAATCTACATATATACACACAAGTGTCTTAGACACACAGATGCTCACACACACACACCCACACACACACGCGCATTATTGAGTTGTCAGCATTCATCTGCATCACATGACCAAACCGGCACAGTCTTCTCTCTTGCACACAGCAACCAATTCCTCTTTTGCCTAAACTTCTCTCTCAAAACACTAGCACTCTGTCGAACATATACACTTACATTACATGGCTGTGTGGTAAGTTGCTTGTAGTTCGGCAAAAGAGCCCGATAGAGTAAGGACTAGGCTTACAAAGAACAAGCTCTGGGGTCGATTTTTTTTATCAACTAAAAGGCAGTGCTCCAGCATGGCCGCAGTCAAATGACTGAAACAAGTAAAAGAGTAAAAGAGAGAGAAAGAGTATAGTCTCCTTTTGAAGTCTGTGCTGCCTTGTGTTAACAGACTTGCATTTAAAACTTCCAGGTTTAATCGAAACTTGTTAGTTACTAAGTTGGCAATGCTCACTGCGTATCTCTCTTTCACATACATACACTAAAAACCAAGGATAAATAACTATATCTGTTATATATATATGCAAATAATCTCTTTTTGAAATCTGTGTTGCATTGTTTTAACAGGCTTGTACTTAGGATTCCCACAGTTTTAATCATAACTTGATAGTTACTAAGGTAACAATACAACTTATTTATTGATCATTCACACACTCTCTCTCTCTCTCTCTCTCAATAACTCTTTCTCCTCCCTTTTTTCCCCTTCTCTCTACACATATGCTGTCATTGACAGACAGATGGAGATCAGCTTCACTTTTAATGATATAAGATTCACAACAGCAAACCTGTAGCTTCTATTTGCTCAGCCGAATCTGAAGTTGTTAAAACAGCCATTTAGCACACTGCTTCTGCAGGGCTGAATAAGAAAATGAGAATGTGGCCATCACAGCAACGGTGCCCAACATTCAGAGGTTTTAGCACCAAAACTTTTTTTTCATAAGCCTTGTTAGAAGATTCTAGAAGGCTCTAGAACAGTGGTTCCCATCCTTGGGTCTATGGACCCCTGGTGGTCCTTAAAAGTAATAGAGAGGTCCATGAACTAAATTCAAAATTTCATATATATATATATATATGTATATATATATATATATATATATATATACATAAGGATAAGCATATTAAAAGGGTTGGGGACCCCTGTTCTAGAAGGTTAAATCAAGTGATAGCTCAAGACTGATTGGTCAGTTAATCGACCAATCATATGAAATGATTATGGTTAAGTTATAACTTGGTGATTTCGGTGATTCAGTTTTGTCTCTGCTACACACTCCTACAAACACCCACGCGCACACACACCCACGCCTATACACCCATACACACATTCATATACATACTCATACGCACACCCATATATACACATACACCCTCACATTCATCCTCATATACACACACACACACCCATACGTACAATCATATACACACCCATTCATACACCCACACTCGCACACACACTGACCCATGCACACACATACACAATCCCCCCACACACACACACACGTTTACACGACCATGCTGTATCTCCCCCCCCCCTAACACTCCACCTCTCTTTCCTCCGCCGCCAGGTACTTCTTATGTGTTTGGAAACTCTGAGTTGTTGCACCCGCTCCACAAGGTGTGCAAGGGTAAAGAATTATTCAATGACGTCATCACGAAATACTCCACGACACAACACCACCAACAACTCAAAGACGGCCTTTTTCAGATGATGATGAACAAAGAACCGTAAGACCTGCTGCTTGGGGGGGAGGGTATCTTTTTTTTTTTTTTAATCATTTACTTGTTTAAGTCACTAGACTGCAGCCACGCTGGAGCACCGCTTTGTAGAAATTCTAGTCAGACAAACTGATCTCAGTAATTTTTTTTTTATTTTTATTATTAAGCTTGCTATTTATTTTATCAGTTACTTTAGCTGCACTGCTAAGTTACAGCAATGTAAACATGCCAATACTGATTGTCAAGCAGGGCCGGAGGACAAATGCACGCACACACACACGCGGTCGTGCGCACTTAATTCAACGGGCTTCTTTCAGTTTCCATCTACCAAAACCACTCGTAAGGATTTGGTTGACCCAAGGCTATAGTAGAAGAAAGTTACCCAAGATGTCATGCAGGGTGATTGAACCTGGAACCATGTGGTTGGGAAGCAAACTTCTTACCACACAGCCATGTCTGCACCCTATATATGTGTGAAGGTGTGTGGCTTAGTGGTTAGGCTGTTGCACTCAGTTGCTAGATCGTAGTTTCAATTCCCTGAAGTGTGGTGCATTGTGTTCTTCAGCAAAACACTTCATTTCACATTGCTCCACACCCCCTTTGATCAGGGGGGATTGTTGGCCACCTCGCCTACCCAGCGAGGGGGCATCGTTTGAGGGCTAAAGCAATGCAAAAGCGCATTGTGACTAGCAATGTATAACAACATCTGATAGCCTGCTCTATCATGTGATTACACACACACACACAACAGGCTTCTTTTAGTTTCCATCTACCAAATCCACTCACAAGGCTTTGGTGAGCCTTGAGGCTACTGTAGAAAACACTTGCCCGACTGAACCCAGAACCATGTGGTTGGGAAGCAAGCTTCTTGGTATTTTAATTGTGTACTAATTAGTCATGCCATGTTTTGATAAAACTCTTCCATTCCTTATTTGTCAATGTTTGTCAGATTACTTTTTTATTTTTTTATCTCATTATCCAGATATTATGACCAGGAATACACCCAGAAATTTCCATCCTTCAAGTCAACCATTCCTTATATCTATTTCCAAAATGAAGAGGAACGAAGAGGATCAAGGTAAAAAAAAAGAAGACAGTATTTCTGAATTTTTAACCTTTAGCACACAGCAGGTGCATCATGTCGTTGTATGAGTTTTCTCCCCTCTCAATGCAATACAATGTGCCTGCAGCTACTGGGGAGATAATTCTACAGTGGTGCAATGCATCTAAGCATGCTTAACAAGTGATGTAAGAGCACTGCTAACACAGTAGAACATGGCATTCAGATTACACTTTAAAATATAATGCTTATATATTCATATCGTTTTGAATTAATCCTGCATTATCTTATAGCTTTGAGATTTTAATGATGGGATTGTTTATTTTATTCTGAGAATGACATTGTAGGGTAGGTGTAAAAAGCCAGATCTGGCCACATTGGAAATGTGCTGTGCGTGAGAAGACCCGGCAAGCCAAGTGAGATCGTTGCCAGTGCCCCTGGACTGGCTCTTGTGCGGGTGGCACATAAGATGCACCATTTTGAGTGTGGCCTTTGAGGATTTTCGAGCGAGATCGTTGCCAGTGCCCATGGACTGGCTCTTGTGCGGGTGGCACATAAAAGACACCATTTTGAGCGTGGCTGTTGCCAGTACCGCCTGACTGGCCTTCGTGCGGGTGACACGTAAAAGCACCCACTACACTCTCTGAGTGGTTGGCGTTAGGAAGGGCATCCAGCTGTAGAAACTCTGCCAAATTAGATTGGAACCTGGTGTTGCCATCCGGTTTCACCAGTCCTCAGTCAAATCGTCCAACCCATGCTAGCAGAGAAAGTGGACGTTAAACGATGATGATGATGATGATGGTTTGATTAATGTAAGTCAATGTTTCTCTCTCTTCAGGACCCATACTGTGCTACTGGTTGATGGAGACGGCAAAATAGACATCACCGAAAGAACGCTAGAGACTCCGATCAAGGCTGGGGAATACAGATGGCAGGCTTCCAGTTTCTCTTACAGCCTTGCTTTATAGCAATGACTTCCACAGCAGCAACACCAACAATAATAGTTAAGGTTTTGCAGACACAAGCACAGCGAGACAATTTATAGATAAAGAACAGAATAATAATAATAATAATAATAAATAATAATAATAATGGTTGTCTCTGGTTTAGACATAAGGAAGCCAGCAATTTTGAAAAGGGGTAGAGGTTGGTTGTTTGCATGGCCCTCTCCTTGGCATGGTTTTTTTTTTCTACAGCTGGATGCCCTTCCTAATGCCAACCACTTTACAGAGTGGTCTGGGTGATTTTTTTCTTATATAGCACCACCACCACCACCACTACCATCTTCATTTTCTACCCACCCCCAACTTTCCTACGACCCCTTATATTGCCATTAAGCCTTGTCAACTATCTTCACCTCTGGGTTGGTTAAATCTGTTATTCGCATGAAGAAAACTTCCATCACATTTGGCTATGTAGCCTGTCTGAGTGACACACAGACAACATTATGGTTTTTCCTAGTTATGTATATATATATATCTTATCTCTGTATATAATAATAGCTGATATAATATTTGTTGGTTGGTTGCTTGCTCTAGTCACAACTTACATTGTATAGAGAGAGGGGGAGAGATACAGAGAGGGTTAACATAAGAGGTGTCAGATAGGCTTGGTGACAGGCAATGAGTAAAAGAACATTCCTCTCCCACTACACACACACACAGTGAAAAAGAATCGCAGAGGAGGAGTCAATGAAATTTGTATTATGTAATTTTATTTTAAAAGTAATAAATATTTTTCGTTTTGAAAATCAATTTTCATTTCATTATTTTGTATGAAGCACCAAGAAATTTGATAAAAGTTAAACTTGTAACTGTCTGCTGTATTTCTTGATGTTTGGCCATGTTGGCAAAAGGAAGCTGCCAAAATTATACATTGTCATACGACAGGTTATACTATAGACAGAAACTGGAAGAAGCCAATTGTATCTATGTTTGTGTGTCTGTGTTTGTCTCCACACCATCGCTTGACAACTGATGTTGGTGTGTTTACGTCCCTGTAACTTAGCGGTTCAGCAAAAGAGACTGATAGAATAAGTACTAAGTTTACAAAGAATAAGACCTGGGGTCGATTTGTTCAACAAAAGGCGGTGTTCCAGCATGGTCGCAGTCAATATAAATAACTATTTGAAAAACCTGTTAAGTAAACACACCAACATTGGTTGTCAAGCAATGGTGGGGCGGGGACAAACAGACACAAACATATCATGGGCTTCTTTCAGTTTCCGTCTACCAAATCCACTAACAAAGCTTTGGTCGGCCTGAGGCTATAGAAGAAGACACTTGCCCAAGGTGCCACGCAGTGGGACTGAACCTGGAACCAACCTTCTTGCCATACAGCAATGCTTGCGCCTATATAGATATACTTGAAAATCTTTTAGTTTCCACCTTTCAAATCTGTTCATAAGACTTTGCTCAGCCTCTGGCTACAGACGAAGGCACTTGCTCGAGCTGTTGCACAAACGAATTGCACTTGAATGCAGCAGTGCTTGACCCGGAGTATTTTGCAACAGATTCCTGTGCATTCTTGAGTTCAAATCAAGTCGGGGTCAACACTCTACCTTTCTTCCTTCTGGAGGTGACGTGCCGATAAATCAAAATACCAGTTAACTACTGGGGTAGGTCGGTCGATATATTCAGCTGCTCCATCTCACCAGAATTTCTGAGCTTCTAGCTTTCGTCATCGTTGTCAATGGTCTGCGACTGAAGCTTGATCTCCGTATTTCACCTTATTATCTTCTTTGTTGAAATAATCCTGGAGGAAGAAAATAAATAATAATAATAATGGTTTCAAATTTTGCCATATATACAATAGTGTAGAAAGATAGAAAATGGTTGTTTACCTCGATGAATATGGTAGCTAAGTTTTTAATGCGTGCGTTAGAGTTTCCAGACCAGTCTAGGATTCGTTTTGTGAACTCCTCCGTCAGAATAGCTGGCAAAAAATTAGTGGTTCAATAAAATTAGTGGTTCATTTTTTTGAAAGACATCCATAAACATACTATCAACAAGTGGTGCTCCAGCATGGTCTTAATCATCAGAATGATCATCATCATCGTTTAATGTCTGCTTTCCATGCTAGCATGGGTTGGACGATTTGACTGAGGACTGGTGAAACCAGAGGGGAAAAATGGCAGTGGCTCTCATGGCTTCTGATCTTAATTGATTGGAAGTGTTATCATGTACATTCTTTTGTCTTGGTATAAAAGATGGTCCACAGCAAATATTCTGCTCAATACCATAGATTTGTTTGTCAGTTGTTTGACCTTAACCAGTTGAGCATGTCCCTTGGTGGCTGACGATATGTGCATCTTTGATCATGAGCAGAAGTAGTGGGGGAGCATCATAGCTATGTGTTGAGAGGAATTCTTTAGGGTTTGAATAATTTGCCCCTGGAAATACGGGTGTTTCATTCAACATCTTTAAACAACTCTTATTCAGGGACCATTTGAGTGGGATGGGCTACTTGACCTGAAGAAAATTCCAACTGGGCCCCACCTGCAAGGTCATGCACTGTTTATCTTGATATGAGATCACCATGTTACGCACATATGGTTGTGATGCATTTGCCTGGTGTACCCTTATCAGACGGGTCGTCATGATGGGTATACTGGGCTTCGTATATTTTACCCTAGTGTCACTTTGATGGCATGCACTGCTCTTTCACTCAATAATAACAATAATACTAATAATAAGTAATAATAGTTTAAAAGTTTGGCACAAGGGCAGCAATTTTTGAGGGAAGAGGGTTAGACAATTATATTGACCCTCGTACATGACTGGTACCTTATTTCATCAACCCATAGACAATGAAAGACAAAGCTGAGATTTGAACTCAGAATGTAAAGAGTTGCAACTGAAATAAATATTCTTACCTTTTTTGGAAGCTGGGGTGATGAGGAACATCAGACATGTCAAGGCTGATATTAATGTTTCTTCATTAGCACCACTGAAAGATAGGAGTTAATTAAACGAATACATAAATATGCACAATCAATTGTTTTTATGACCTCCTCCTTGATCACTCTCTCTCTGAAAATTACTATTTTTTGTTTTAAATCTCACAACGAGAGATATTCAGCAACAGTACTTTGGAGTAAAGATTGTTTGCCAACATAACATGGCAGTCCTGGTTAAGGACGAATGTTGCTGTAATTTAGCCCCAGGTGACATCGTCTCCAGCTGGCTATACAACACGATCTGTGTCCTTATATTTTCAAACAAGGGCATCTAGCACCCCCACTCAGCTCAAAACAATATCTGTGTATCGCAATTTTCGGGTTATTTCCCTTCATCAGCACAGAACAATTGTTCGGCTAGAGGTGGCGCTGCCAAATTCCCGTTCGAAATATATAATTTTCTCTCTCTCTGGTCGGGTAACCATGTACCTCCCCTACAGCAAGACACCCATTTCTGTCTCTCTGTCACACTCTAACCTTTCATCATCTGACACAAGACCACCTCCTCCAATGCCCCATCCCCTTTCAAAGGATCTTTGTCGAGCAAGTTACTTGATGACCCTGTCAGTACTGGTGCCACTTAAAGAGGACTAGTATCTAAGGAGACAATATTTCCACCTTTGATCGAATGAGGATGCAGGATACTGTACTGAGAGAGGTGGCTTTATGCCAGGTGCCCAGGTGGTGAGAGGCTAAAGTATGATAGAGGGACAAGCACAGGTGTTTTGCTGTCCAGGTGTCTTGATGTACAAATGTCATGCTGTCCAGGTGTCTTGATGTACAGGTGTTTTGCTGTCCAGGTGTCTTGCTGTACAGGCATTTTGCTGTTCAGGTGTCTTGATGTACAAGTGTCATGCTGTCCAGGTGTCTTGCTGTACAGGCATTTTGCCGTACAGGTGTTTTGCCATATTCCACAAAAAATAAAAATCAAAAGCAGACATCCGGTTCTGAAATGCAATTCTGCACCAACACAAAAGACACTGCTGCACACACATTCAGGAATGCAGAGATGCACCTGAAGACAAACCTGATGATTGATATGAATAATATGAACAATGATTAATGACTCACCTGAGGCAGTGCTTTTTCACAATATTTACACCATCGTTTTTGATAATAAACTCCTTGTTTTTCTCATCTGAAATGAGATATACACAGATATATATATATATATATATATATATATATATACACACACACACACAAATACATATAGGTAAGTAGGTATAAATCTCTCTCTCTCTCTCTCTCTATATATATATATATATTTTTTTTTTTGCCAGGTCAGAACGTTGAACCCTGGACATTCTTCTCTCTCCATTTTATCCCATCTTAATCCTTTCTGTTGAAGAACATAGGCTTGAAACATACAAGACTTTTCCATTCTTCCCAAGCGTCAAACTAATACACCTGCTGGCTGTTCCTACACCTGTCTTCGTCTTTTGTTTTCTGTAAATCTGAACTACATGTATATGTATATCATGATGACAATGATCTACATATGTATATATATCTACATACATACACACATATATGTACAAAGTCATAAATGGCAGAGAAATAGTTTAATGAAATTTTATTTAACAATAAGAAAATCCTGTCATGAACAAAACGAAATGTCGCTATGCCTGGCTACCAGCGACTAGAAGCCTTCTGCGTTTAAACTGGCCATACCCATTCCAAATAGTCTACCTGTTTTATGTTCAAACCAACCGGTTCTGGCCTTTCACATCTACCTTACAATGTCATTCTAAAAATAAACAATCTCATCATTGAAAGCTTGAGGCTATGAGAGATAAAGCATGATTAATACAAAGCAATGTGAATAAATAAGAATTAACAGTTGATGGAATAATCTGGATGCTAAAGGGTTAAAGAAATTTATATCTAAGTAGAAATTAAACAAATTAGATAGATGCCTGGGCCGTTTACTCTAAGGTGCGAATTCCTCGACTTAGTCTAATTATCTCCCTTATAAAGGCAAATTCTGATTATCTCCCCTGCAATGGTAAATTCTGCAGGAATTCAGACCAGGAACGTGAAAGATCCATTAGGGAGGAAGAAAGATTATGATTGTTATTGTGATTGGGAATAGGTCTTTTTTTTTTCTTTTAGTTGTTGTGTTCACTGAACTGTGGCCATGCTGTAGCACAGCCTACAAAGGTTTAACATACATGCGGATATAAATATACATATGTGTGTACATACGTTTGTTCAATTTTATTTCAAGATTTCTTGCCAACAGAGAAAGAACCGGTTTCTAACCCAGATCCAAGGCTCCTTGATTTGAATTTCAACAATCAACAACAAGGTGTGTATATATGTGTGTGTGTGTGTGTGTGTGTGTGTGTATGTATATGTGCAGATTAGCATGTTTTGTTTTATGTATGTATTCTCATGCATATAGCTACATATCCAGACATGCTCATATATATATTTAAATGATAAACTTCTGGAAAGTTTTACAGGGATGGATTGGATCTGTAGTCTTTGAATTAGCTTTCTCCTTTTTGGATTTGGGAAGCCTAATTTCTCAAGATTGGTATTTAGGCAATGTGTTACCATATCCCAGTGCCCCAATAATTACAGGTTCCAGAACACCCATTCTTGTGCCATGCTAAAGGCATCTAGTCTCTCTATAAAGTGGTTGGCATTAGTATTATAACCCCTTTTGTAAGGGATTATAATACTATCCATGTATAAGACACTCCCATATTTTCTTAACCTAATTTTTGGCAAAAAAAGGGTTCCTTATACACGTTAAAATACGGTAACTCTCGAGATCAATATGAGTGACTAAAAGCCTAGGCAGTAGTACTCCAGCATGGCCAGTCCGACTGTAATGTGCATCGGAATGAAAGCAAGAACTACTTGAATAAGACGCCTTACCTAAACAGCAATTGCATAAACCTGCTATGGCAAATTCTACCATTTTCTCATCGTTGTCTTCTAAAGAATCTGCAACAACAACAACAACAAACACAACTGTGTCGTTAAACATTTAACAAAATGAGAACTTCACCAGCAGCAGCATCGTTGTCAATAGCAATAACAGTCATCATCATCATCATCATCACCGTTATCCTTATGGACATCACCACCACCAGCACTACCATCATCATCATCATCACCACCACCATAATCCTCATAATCTTACGGCTGAGAAATAAAGTCAACTACACAGCCATGGTGGCACATAAAAAGCACCACCCAAACGTGGTTGATGCCAGTGCCACCTGACTGGCTCCTGTGGCAGTGGCATGTAAAAAGCACCCACTACACTCTCGGAGTGGTTGGTGTTAGGAAGGGCACCCAGCTGTAGAAACTCTGCCAGATCAGATTGGAGCCTGGTGCAGCCATCTGGTTTCACCAGTCTTCGGTCAAACCGTCCAACCCATGCCAGCATGGAAAGCGGACGTATGATGATGATGATGATGTTGTGCACATATATATGACGACGATGGTGATGACAAGAACGACAGTGAAAATGATGGTGATGATGACAGTGATAACGAGAACAGCAATGATGAAAATGATGATGACGACGATGACGATGATGATGATGATGCAACCATGGTAAAGTGAATGTTAAAATGATGATAATGTTGACGGTGGTGGTGGTGGTGGTGGTGGCAACGACACTATAGATTACAGGAGTGTCCCAAACACAAAATTAATTATGGAAGTTATTTTTACTTAATTCTTCATTATTTTTGGAACTAATTGAAACAACATTGGAGCGTTTCAACAGAAATATGATAACAATGTGAAAAAGTTTAGCAACATCACAGAACCAGGATGATTCCAAAAGACAAGGTTGTTATCAGGAAAATTACGGTTTATCTGTGGATAAATGGTAGAATATGGAAGGGGTTCAAGAAAAAGTTTAGAATACAAAGACATTTCTACTTACCAAGAAACAAATCCAGGATATTGAGTTGGCGAAAGAAGCCATAGTTTAGGGGGTCGTAGCCAAAATTAGCCAGGTTGGCAAGAATTTCTTTCTTAGCATCTGAAAAGAGATATTTCAGGCATGACTCATTGCATTTTAAGGATTTTAAGGGTCCCAAACTGTAGTTATGCCCTTTGCGTATTTGACTGCTGTTTCTAACCCGTTGGGCGGTGAAATTTATAACACACATACAAATACACACCCAGAGTGTAACACACAGGGAAACACATACGTAAATATGTAGTCAACATTATTGTTCCAGTGTGTGTGTGTGTGTAGTGTGTTAATGTTTGTGTATGTGCTTGGGCCAAGGCAAAGAATCCGTACACCGGGTGGTTAGGGTCAGGGTTCAACTTAGGGCTTATGTTACGCCGAAAACCCGGCGGTGTGCGTATTCTTTACCTCCGACTGTGTTTGTGTGTGTGTGTAATGCGTTAATGTTTCTGTATGTGTTTGTGTGTAATGCGTTAATGTCTGTGTGTATGTGTGGGTAATGCGTTCATGTATGTGTATGTGTGTCCGAGCGTGTACTGCGTTAATGTTTGTGTGTAATGCGTTAGTGTTTGTGCATTGTTTACCATCGGATGTTGTCTCTTCAAACTCTGTCACCAACGACTGGAGGTAACTGAGACGACCGATGCCATATTCACCAGTTTTCTTCCTCAAATATTCCTCCGAACTAAACATCGCGGGCCTGAAATAAATTAGAGAGAGAAAGACAGACTGAAGAAACGGTGGCTAAAGAAATAAAATCAGAGAGTAAGACAGGCGGAGGGAAGGAAAGAGAAAGTGGAGGAAGTCCTGACGAATACATGCGTACGAAACAGTGATTATGGCGGAAAGAGAGTTTCCGGTTTAGCAGTTGTTTATTTGTATGGTTCATCAAAGTATGGATGCATCGAAGGGAAACAATATGTATGGATCGCTTAATTGTTGTTGTTGTTGGCACTCCGTCGCTTACGACGTCGAGGGTTCCAGTTGATCCGATCAACGGAACAGCCTGCTCGTGAAATTAACGTGCAAGTGGCTGAGCACTCCACAGACACGTGTACCCTTAACATAGTTCTCGGGGGGATATTCAGCGTGACACAGTGTGACAAGGCTGACCCTTTGAATTACAGGCACAGCAGAAACAAGGAGAAAGAGTGAGAGAAAGTTGTGGTGGAAGAGTACAGCAGGGTTCGCCACCATCCCCCTGCCGGAGCCTCGTGGAGCTTTTACGTGTTTTCGCTCAATAAACACTCACAACGCCCGGTCTGGGAATCGAAACCGCGAGTCCGCTGCCCTAACCACTGGGCCGTTGCACCTCTACCATCCAACCCATGCCAGCATGGAAAAACAGATGTTAAATGATGACAGTTCTATGTATTCTCTTGAGCATTTAAGGAAATGTATTTGCTACGTTATTATGTCTGTTGGGAGGGTCATACTATCTAACACACACACTGATTCCACTTCCAGGGTAGCTTGCTTACCTATGATATATGATATAACAAGGCGGTGAGCTGGCAGAAACGTTAGCACGATGGGCGAAACGCTTAGCGGTATTTCGTCTGCCACTATGTTCTGAGTTCAAATTCCACCGAGGTTGACATTGCCTTTCATCCATTTTGGAATTGATTAAATAAGTACCAGTTGTGCACTGGGTCGATGTAATCAACTTAATCCCTTTGTCTGTCCTTGTTTGTCTCCTCTAGGTTTCGCAGCTTATGGGCAATAAAGAAATATATATGATGGGCTTCTTTCAGTTTCCATCTATCAAATCAACTCTTATGGATTCGGTCAGCCTGAGGCAATAGTAGAAGGCACTTGCCCAAGGTGTCAAACAGTGGGACTGAACCCCGAACCATGTGGTTGGGAAAGCAAGCTTCTTACCACAGAATCATGCTCTGAAGTTTCCTATAACACTAAACAGTTTGCTAGTTCATATGTCTTTTTCTTTGAGTTTCTTGTAGTGACCAGTTTAGAAGGCCAAATATGGGCATTGAAGACATCCACTGCAAAGATGTAGTGTACAACATGCCTGTTGTAAGCAGAGAGTTCAGATCACCGTATCTGTGTGTGTGTGCATGCCTGTGTGTGTGTGTATGTATGTCATCATCATTTTGGGCGAGTCACTGTCTGGCTAGTCTCAAGTTTCGTCTGTATGTTCACAAGGTCATCAAGAAAGTTCTGGTCCATTCCTGTTGACCTCGCAAGCATAGAGGTGAAACATGAGTGACAAGAGACTGACTTGATCAAGAGAAAATATAATACAGGCACAGGTGTGGCTTCGTGGTAAGTAGCTTGCTTCCCAACTGCATGGTTCCGGGTTCAGTCCCACTGTGTGGCACGTTAGGCAAGTGTCTTCTACTATAGCCTCGGGCCGACCAAAGCCTTGTGAGTGGATTTGATAAACGGAAACTGAAAAAAGCCCGTCGTGTATATGTATGTATATATATATGTATGTGTGTGTATATGTTTGTGTGTCTGTATTTGCCCCCCCCCTCCCTCCAACATTGCTTGACAACCGATGCTGGTGTGTTTGCGTCCCCGTAACTTAGCGGTTCTGCAAAAAGAGACCGATAGAATAAGTACTAGGCTTACAAAGAATAAGTCTCGGGGTCGATTTGTTCGACTAAAGGTGGTGCTCCAGCATGGCCGCAACCTAATGAGTGAAAAGAGTATAGTTGCCCATAAATCGGAGTAAAAAAAAAAAGAAACAATCTAAAAGAGAATTTGAGCAGCATCAGTTGCGTCTCTTCTCAGACTGAGCTTAGTATACTGGAATGGTAACGTGTTCGTCGGTTCTATGCCAGAAGCAGAAATATACTAGGGTGTGTGTGTGTGTGTGTGTGTGTGTGCGAGCATGTGCGCGTGTGTGTGCGTAAAACTTGTCACCAAACTTACAGAACGGTGTTTTTATCTTCGTCTTGACGACATTTCACACTTCTGCTCTCATTCACGTCATTCAATATTCCTGTGTATTATTTTCTTGATTTCAAAGTTTTATATCATGTGTAATATATATATTATATGTTCGTCATTTCAGCCTGACAGAGCTATATTAATTTATTGACCACAGAGGACGTAAATATGGCCATTGTGAAATTCTATCCCATAGTTTTTGCTTATCGTGGTCAGAAATACTGATTCGCTCAACGGCCCATCTCTTACATCATAGCCTAACACGAAGTCGAGTTATTAGTCCGAGACGAACTAATTTTTCTGTCTTTCTGGGCCACCGTATTAGTAAATTACTATAAGTAACAGATAATTGTTAGACTGTACACGTTTTAAAGCGTTTACTAATTAATTAATTAATTAATTAACTAAAATAATACTGTTGTTATTTCGTTTAAAGTAATTTAAATATCGGTTTAGATTTCATACAATCTGATTCCATCCCATCAGGTCAGATCGAAAACCGGGCTGAAACGAAATAGGTTTTTCTGTCTGTTCTGTGCTACCATACTAGTGAGTATAAATACGACGTGATTGCAGTGTTGTCTTCCTGTGGTTGTTCACGTCTACCTTGGAGTAAAGGTCAACAGAGACAGGACAGCTTTGTAGGATTGGATTTTCGGGTTTTGGGGAAATAATCATGGCGGAAAAGGGTTCCCAGTCGCAGGCAGCTCAAGCTAAAATAGGAAGTTACTTGCTTGGTGATACTCTGGGTGTCGGTTCGTTTGGCAAAGTTAAAAGTAAGTCTGTCATTCCTTCATATTCTATTTCTTCTTTTCAGACAGCTGCAATAGACATTGTTCCTGTTGTTGTTGTTGTTGCACCCTTTGTTGTTGTCCGTCCTTGTTTAACCCCTGCTTTGCCCTGTGAAGAAGATGCTGTTGTCTAACCGTAAGTTAGCCCTGGTTAAGAGGACGTGGTTCTTGTTTAACCCAGAGTTGTCTTTATTCAACTCCAGGTTAAACCCTGGTAAAAAAAAAAAAAAGGTGGTTTTTTTCCTTGTCTAACCCCCAGGTTAGCCCGATGAAAAAGGTACCGTTGTCTAACCGTAAGTTAGCCACCCTGGTTAAAAAGACGTGGTTGTTATTAAACCCAAGGTTGTATCTGCTGAAAGAAATATAGGTGTCCGTATGTAACCCTGGGTTAACCCTGATTAAGAGGACGTAGTGGTTGGCCCTGTGAAGTAGGTGCTGTTGTTTTAACCTTAAGTTAACCTGGGAATGTTGTTTAACCTCTGGTTAGCTCTGCTAAAGAAAACGTAGTTGTCCATATTTAACCTCAGGTTAGCCCTGTGAAAGAAATGCTGCTGTTTAACCCTGGTTAAGGGGACATAGTTGTTGTTTAACCCCAGGTTTGCTCTGTGAAGGGGGTGCTATTGCATAACTCTAAGGTACCTGAGGTTAAGGGGACGTGTTTGTTCTTGTTTAACCCCAACTGAAAGGAATATGGTTGTCTTAATTTAACCCTAGGTTAACCCTACTAAATAGAACGTGGTTATCTTTATTTAACCCTGTGAAGGAGATGCAATTGTTTAACCCTAAGTTAGCCAATGTGAAGGGAATATAGTTGTTTAACCTCAACTTAGCCCTGATGAAGGGAGTGGGTTGTTTAATATTAGGTTAGCCTTTGTGGTGGTGGGGGGCTATAGCCATAGGGAAGAGGATGCAGTTGTCTAACCTCAGGTCAGGGATATTTGGTTTTTGTTTAATACCACATATAACATTAGGACAAACAACAAAAAAGGGGTTTAAAATATCCTATGAATTATTGAAGGATCACAGTTGGTTACTGTGAATACTAGCACACAACTGCTGTAAATTATATGTGCAGTGGTTCCCATTGCACTTTCCTGATACATCCTAACAACACTGTTTCTCTCACTCCATACACAACTACAACACTACCACAACACCATCCTAGCAACACGATCTCTCTCTCACTCACTCCACAAACATCTACATTATTCCACGACACTACTAAAACACAGAAATAATTACAGAGGTATCAAATTGTTGGATCAGGTGATGAAAGTTATGGAGAGGGTCATGGCTCAACTAATTAGGGAGTGAGTTAGTCTAGATGAGATGCAGTTTGGATTTGTGCCAGGGAGCAGCACCACCGATGCTATATTCTTGGTAAGGCAAATGTAGGAGAGGTAGCTAGCCAAAAATAAACCTCTCTACTTGGCTTTTGTTGACTTTGAGAAAGCTTTTGACAGAGTTCCCTGTTCCCTTATCTGGTGGTCAATGTGGAAACTAGGCATAGATGAGTGGTTGGTGAGAGCTGTACAAGCCATGTACAGGTATGCTTTCACTAAGGTGGGGGTTGGCAACAAGTACAGCAATAAATTTAGTGTACATGTAGGAATCCACTAAGGATCAGTCCTCAGCCCCGCCTTGTTCATCAGAGTTGTCCAGCCAATAACAGAGGAATTTAAGCCGGGATGTCCCTGGGAGCTCCTCTATGCTGATGACCTTGTTCTTATAGCTGAATCACTACCAGAAGTGGAGAAATAAATTTCAGATGTGGAGGCATGGTCTGGAATCAAAGGTCTTTCGATTTAATTTAGCAAAAACCAAAATCTTACTAATTAGGAAAGAGGACAAACCACAAATCCCTTCAGGTAGATGGTCCTGCTTGATTTGTAGGAAAGGTGGAGGTTGAAAGTCCATAAGGTGTACCTGGTGCAAGCTATGGACACGTAAGAGGTGCAGTAGTATCAGAAGAAGGTTAACAGGGAAAATAGTCTTTGTTTGGCAGATGCACATGTAGAATAAACACTAGAAATGTACAGGAAATAGACTCCATGATATGTCAAAGGGGGACACTTAGAAGTAGTTGATGGCTTTCTTTATCCAGGTGACCAAATCAGCAGTGGAGGGGGATGCTCTGAGAGTGTAGCTGCTGGAATAAGTTCAGAGAGCTTCTACCTTTGTTGGTAACAAAGGGCCTCTCCCTCAGAGTGAAAAGCAGACTGTATGATGTCTGTGTGCGAGCTGGCAGAAACATTAGGACACCGGGCGAACTGCTTAGCGGTATTTCGTCTGTCTTTACGTTCTGAGTTCAAATTCCACTGAGGTCGACTTTGCCTTTCATCCTTTCGGGGTCGATAAATCAAGTACCAGTTGCATACTGGGGTCGATCTAATCAACTGGCCCCTCCTTAAGCATTTCGGGCCTTGTGTCTAAAGTAGAAAAGAACAGCCGTGTTACATGGCAGTGGAACAGAGGTTGTGCAGGCTTGAAAGACCTGAATGCAGTCTGCTTCACTGGATGTGCAATGTCAGTGTGCATTGCACAACAGAATGTAAGTGTCTTGAGAGAAACATTTGGGTATAAGAGACATCAGATGTGGTGTGCAAGCGAGATGAGGATGCTGGTATGGCCATGTGATGCATATAAATGAGGACCTCTAACTGTGGAAGGAACTTGTGGAAGAGATAGTCCCAGGAAGACATGGACAAGTTGGTGAAGCATGATCTTTGAATGTTGGGCGGTGATGACAAGTGGTCATGACATTTGGCAATTTGCTGTGCTTGAGAAGACTCGTCAAGCCAAGTGAAATTATAATTGTAGCTGGGCCCCGGTGACACGTAAAAGGTGCTCAATACACTCTTGGAATGGTTGGCATTAGGAAGGTCGTCCAGCCGTAGAAGCCAAGCCAAAATCAGACAGGAAGCTCGTGCAGCTCTTTTACTTACCAATTCCGGTCAGACCATCGAATCCAGGCCAGAATGGAAAGCAGATGCTAAGTAACGCTGATGTCTGTTTCTCCCACTCGCTCCACAACACCAACCTAACAACACTCTCTCCCGCTCGCCCCCTACACACGTACAACAGTCCCAAGAGGATCAAACCTGTAGCATCTGCCAGAAAAGTGTCGACCTGGGGGTTCGGCAACTACCAGCGTTATTTGTGCCGTCGGAGCTGTGCCTGGGGCTAAAATAACTCCCTATACTTTTATACACTGTTGTGTCTCTTATTCTTTGTTTTCGTTCTCTCTTTCATTCTTTCACTTTCTTTTGTCTTACCCTCGTTCCTTCGTCTCTCGTTTTTCAACCTCATTCTCTCTGTCTACACACGCTCTCTCTCTCATCTTTTCCTTTTTCTCTTGTCTTTCTCTGACCCCCCTCTCCCTTCTTACTCTCTCTCTCTCTTTCTGTCTCTTTCTCTGTTTTTCTCTCTCTTGCCCTTTCTCTTTAAGTCTCGTCTGTTTGTATCTCTCTATCTATTCGCTCTCTCTCTCTCTCTCATTTTTCTGTTTCTCTTGTCTCGTTCCGACTTCCTTTGTCTCTGTCAGTCTCTCTCTCTGTCAGTCTCTCTCTCTCTCTCTGCTTCTCTTTCATTCCTCCCTCCGTTTCCCATTCTCCATTCATCCCTTCTCTCTTTTCCCCCCTCTTACTTCCGTTCACTTCCAATGATGTAAACAACGATGACCTTGACTTAGAAATATGTCAATAACAACATCGAAGAAGGGGAGGGAAGAAGAAGAAAGAACGTGCGGGAAAGGGGAGAGTAGAACCGTGGTGACATAATGGGAGGGTAACTACGCTACCTTCACTCTCCCTTCCCCTCTTTCTTAGCCTTTCGCTATTCCCCTCCCTTACCTAGCTTATCTTTCTCTTTCCCTGCTTTTGCCCCCTTCCTCTCCTTCTCGCGTAGCCATTTATCCCCTTTTTGTCTCTCGTAACCTCCTCTTCCTACCCCTCTCTCGTAATCTTGTCCCGTCCTCCCTCCATCTCTCTCTTAGCCTTGCCGTTTCCTCCTCTCTCTCTCTCTAAAATTAAGATCACAGCGATAAAGAGACTGTGTGTGTATATATATATATATATATATATATATATGTATATACACATACATACACGTGTGTGTATGTTTGGATATCTCTCTCTATATATATGTGGTGATATATATGTGTGTGTATATATGTAGGTTTCAACCACGCCTATTGGATATACATACATTGTTTTAATTAATACGTGTGTATATAATATATATATATATATATATATATATGTGTGTGTGTGTGTATTTATTTATAAAATGTGTGTACGTGAGTTCCTGAGCACGCCATACGATAAGATCATAATTATCACGTGTGTGTGTGTATATATATATATATATATATATATATATATATATATATATATACAGACACACACGTGCGCTTTATTTACGAGATTTGAAGGTCGCAGTGATGTGAGAACCGCAAATCACCAAACAAAAGCTCTCAGTTTCAGTAAAAGATGGAATAGGAAACCCGTTTGTTTAAACCAGGTGCAGAGGAACGAATGGTGTCAGTGACCAGGTCGCAGACCGTCTGACGAAAACTGACGGTACCAAATAAATGTTTGAGTGAATTAAAATCTTTGGGTTTTTTAATGGCTAATGTGCATCTGCCATATTGTAATTACTATTGTAATGCTTCTGTTTACGTTATTTAGCTCATATTTCTAGCAGAGTTCTTAAGCAAACCGGTTTGGAGAGTTCTGAAGCAAACCGGTTTGGGGTCTTACGATACGCCGTAAGACCAAATCCCTTATGGACGGGTAACCCTATAAACCGGCCTCCCCCATTATAATTTTTTCTTCTCCAGGCACAAAGCCTGAAATTTTGGGGGAGAGGGCCAGCCAATTAGATTGACCCAGTACACAACTGGTACTTAATTTATCGACTGCGAAAGGATGAAAGGCAAAGTCGACCTCGGTGGAATTTGAACTCATTATAACATTAACTGCTCTACATCTTTGAGTGTGCTTCTTCTCTGAATTTATGTTTTTCTACAACCGATCATATATATCAGGGTAAGGGGGCTCCAAAAGGGGTCTCAGGGACTAGTGTCCCTGCCTTCTTGAGCAAGTTTTCCACCGCATTTCTTAAAAATCATGATAAAGGCCTTGGTCTTGGGACCACTCGTCTAGAAACTGAGGTTAGGGGTAAGCAAGGGCTTGCTACCTGTAGAAAACCCAGCTCCAAAAAAGCCCTCATGATAGCAAAGGAGAACGAGCACCAGCCAGCCCAAAGGTTGGGGTGGGCTGCACCTGCCTACCTCGGTTGTTATGGCATTGAGGTAGACCTGGTCACCCCCTTTAACGGGGACAAAACCCAGATTTAAAAGCGCTGGATGATGATGATGATTGAAGTAGGTGTCACATATCAGTGTACTAGTGTTGGTGTCGCGTAAGAAATACCCAGTGTGCCACCCTGTAAAGTAGTTGGTGTTATGAAGGGCATCCAGCTTTTGAAATGAAGCCAAAACAGACTATGGGACCTAGTATGGCCCCCAACATTGCTAGCTCCTGGCAGACTGTCCAACCCATACCAACATAGAAAACGGATGTTGATGATGATGATAATGATGATATATAATTAAATGAAGCAGCTTATTAGCAGAGTTTCACTAAAAAGGGAAACAAGGCACATCATTAGATATGCCTGAGGTTGTTAGAATACTTTCACTGCTAGAAATAAGAGCTAAATGGCTCTGTTGCCGACAGGCTTCTTTCAGATTCCATCTCTCAGATCCACTCACAAGGCTTTGGTTGTCCTGGGGCTATAGCAGAAGACACTTGCCCATTAAAAGACAAAGTTTACAGTTCTTCATTATCATGTTGAACAGCAAACTTTGCTAACCGCCATCGACTCCACCACCACCATCAATGCCACCATCTCCATCATTACCACTCCCACCACCACCACTGTATTTAAACATCTCCTTCCCCAACTCACCACTGTTTTCAGGTCACCATTGACTTGTCCCCCCCCCCCCCACCTCTCCATCTCCACCTCTGTTCAACATCTAAATTATGTACTTTAGTTGTTGTTTACAGAAGATCTTTGTTTTCTTAGTAAATCGGTTCCACCTCCCACCCCCCTTATCCACCCACTCCTCCTGCTATTTCTAACTTGCTCTGTAGCGTATAATGATGTCAAGGAGGACTTCTACGTGGTAGCTGGACCTGCTAGAAATGGCAGCCAAATCTCCCTCAAATCACACCCTACTCTCTTATCTGTGTATATATGTATGTATGAGTGAATGAGGGAGACCTCTACGTGGTAGCTAGACCTGCTAGAAATGGCAGCCAAATCTCCCTCAAATCACACCCTACTCTCTCATCTATGTAAATATGAGTGAATGAGGGAGACCTCTACGTGGTAGCTAGACCTGCTAGAAATAGCAGCCAAATCTCCCTCAAATCACACCCTACTCTCTCATCTATGTAAATATGAGTGAATGAGGGAGACCTCTACGTGGTAGCTAGACCTGCTAGAAATAGCAACCAAATCTCCCTCAAATCACACCCTACTCTCATCTATGTATATATGAGTGAATGAGGGAGACCTCTACGTGGTAGCTAAACCTGCTAGAAATAGCAACCAAATCTCCCTCAAATCACACCCTACTCTCTTATCTATGTATATATGTATGTATGAGCCAATGAGGGAGACCTCTACATTGTAGGTAGACCTGCTAGAAATAGCAGCCAAATCTCCCTCAAATCACACCCTACTCTCTTATCTGTGTATATATGTATGAGCCAATGAGGGAGACCTCTACATGGCAGCTAGACCTGCTAGAAATAGTAGCCAGATCTCCCTCAAATCACACCCTACTGTCTAATCTATGTATATATGTATGAGCCAGGTCTATAGTTGATGACTGTTACCCAAGGCTGCTACACAATGGGACCGAACCCAAAACCATGTGTTTGCCAAGAGAGCTCTTTTACCACACAACCACGTCTGTGCCTGACCAGAAAAAGGGGGGAGGGGCTATTTTTTATTATTATTTTTATGATTTTTGTTTCTTGATTTGTTTAAATAATAAAAACTTATTTCTCGTTTTGTTTGTCCCGTATATTAATTAATTTGTTTTGTTTTTTTTTGTTTTTCTCTTTGCAATTTTCCCAGTTGCCACCCATGAACAAACGAAGCAGAAAGTTGCCGTTAAAATTGTGAACCGGAACAAAATCAAGAATCTGGATGTCGTCGGAAAGATTCGCAAAGAGATCCAAAACCTCAAACTGTTTAGACATCCACATATTATCAAGCTGTAAGTATTATGGGGGGGGGGGGTGATGGTGGTGGTGGTGGTGGCGGTAGTAGTAGTAGTTGTGGTGGTGGTGGTAGTAGTTGCGGTGGTGGTGGCGGTAGTAGTAGTAGTAGTAGTTGTGGTGGTGGTGGTGGTGGATCATCTGTTCTGATTAAATCATCTAACCCATGCCAACATGGATGTTAAATGATGTATATATATGTGTGTGTGTTTGTGTCTCCTTGTGTTTGACATCACATGACAGTCGTAAACGAGTGTCACTGTCATACAAGCAGCATCATTCATTTCCAACATTCTGCAGAAGCATGTCTGGCATTTGGGAAACCTTACCTTACTTGGAGACAGGTGAGGGTTGGTGACAGCAAGGACATCCAGCTGTAGAAAATCTGCTTCGTTAACCCTCTTCTAAGCCATGCAAGTAAGGAAAGGGAAAAAAAACTGCAAGATTTAAAAGAAACAAACAAATTTTCATTGAAAGTTTTGTATTTTTATGTGTTTTTCTCTTTTTTTTTTCTTTTTCATCTCCACCCTGGTGTTCCGTCTGTCTGTGTGTCCTCCCTGCAGTTACCAAGTGTTCAGCACACCAACAGATATTTTTATGGTGATGGAGTTTGTATCGGGCGGTGAATTATTTGATTATATTGTAAAACATGGAAAGGTAAGGCACCAGCTTTTCAGTGTGTGTGTGTGTGTGTGTGTGTGTGTGTGTGTGTGTGTGTGTGTGTGTGTGTGTGTGTGTGTGTGTGTGTGTGTGTGTGTGTGTGTGTGTGTGTGTCTCTCTCTCTCTCTCTCTCTCTATGTCTATTCATTTGTCTGTCTGTCTCTCTCTGTCTGTCCCTCTGTCTGTCTATCTCTCTCTCTTTGTCCGTCTGTCTGTCTCTCATTCTGTCTGTCTGTCTCTCTCTCATTCTATCTGTCTGTCTCTGTCTCTGTCTCTCTTTCTCTCTGTCTGGCTATCTCTCTTTCTCTCTGGCCCTCTGTCTGTCTGGCTCTCTTTCTCTCTGTCTGTCTCTCTTTCTGTCTGTATCTCCATCTCTGTCTGTCTCTGTTTCTCTCTGTCTGTCTATCTGTCTGTCTCCATCTCTGTCTGTCTCCATCTCTCTGCAACCAACGACCTGTACATTCACCTGTCTCCCTCTCTCTCTCTCTCTCTCTTTCTCTTCTCTTCCAGCTGAAAGATGCTGAGGCAAGACGATTCTTCCAGCAAATTATTTCAGGTGTTGACTATTGCCACCGCCATATGGTGGTACATCGTGATTTGAAACCTGAAAACCTTCTTCTGGACCATCGGCTCAATGTGAAAATTGCCGATTTTGGTGAATATTCAGTTACAATTATTATTATTCTTTTTAACTCAAATTTTGTTGGAACTCCTGGAATCTTGCATGTGTTGCAGGCTTGCTACCTGCAGCCTAGGTACCATGCTATCCGTTCTTTTCAATTATCTCATACTTTCCTGATTATTCTGGCTGTGCCAAGGAGGCAAACCTTTTGTAACAGTTCTACTGGGCACTCTATTCCAATTTCCTTTATATTCCTCCTGATGCCTTTTATTATTATTATTATTATTACCACATTCTCTGAGTAGTTGGCGTGAGGAAGGGTATCCAGCTGTAGAAACTCTGCCAAATCAGATTGGAGCCTGGTGTTGCCATCCAGTTTCACCAGTCCTCAGTCAAATCGTCCAACCCATGCTAGCACGGAAAGCGGACGTTAAACAATGATGATTATTAAGGTGACGAGCTGGCAGAATCGTTAGCATGTTGGACGATATGCTTAGCTGTGTTTCACCCATGGCTGCGTTCTAAGTTCAAATTCCACCGAGGTCGACTTTGCCTTTCATCCATTCAGGATCGATAAATTAAGTACCAGTTGCGTACTGGAGGTCGATGTAATCAACTAGCTCCCTCAGCCAAAATTTCAGGCCTTGTGCCTTTAATAGAAAGGCATCGGTTATCAAGCGATGGTGGGGGGACAAACACACACACACACACACACACACACATATATATATATATATATACGACGGGCTTCTTTGAGTTTCCGTCTACCAAATCCACTCACAAGGCTTTGGTTGGCCCGATGTTATAGTGAAAGACACTTGCCCAAGGTGCCACACAGTGGAACTGAACCCGGAACCATGTGTTTCGTAAGCAAGCTACTTACCACACAGCCACTCCTGCGCCTATATAAAATCCTTCTTCACTACCAGCGATCCCACTCGTACACCGTTGATAATTTGTACTCTGTTGTCACTTTCCTCATGGATAATAATATTTAGTTTAATAAGTACAACGAAATAATCGTTTTCTGCTGTCGTCATGTTAAAATAGCTGTCAGCACTGAGTTGTGTCCCTTTGATATTGCATTTCTTGTCGCTGGTTGCAGTGACGATGTCGCACGCCGCGGTGCTGGTGACGTCACTGTGGTTTTGTTTTTGTTGTTATCAGCAATGTCTATGTTCGTATTTTCTCAGGGCTTTCAAACATGATGATGGACGGAGAGTTTCTGCGAACCAGCTGCGGTTCACCGAATTACGCTGCACCAGAGGTTATTTCTGGAAAGTAAGTATAATTAATTACGTCCTTTTTTTAATTGTGAAATTGTCCATGTGATTTCTACATGTGTGGGTCTCTGCTGCATGTTATATTTATATTGCAAACAATATAAATTGAAATTAAATTAAAACTCCCAGTAAGGGAGGTGTTTTAAGGTCCTCATGGAAAAACCCACAAAAGCCACAGGTGCCTGAACAACAGAGCAAGAGCCCTTCTTTTTTTTTTACAGGTACACACTCAGAATTGGTCCATTCACACTGGCCCTTCTTTCAACATTCACTCATCTTTCAACAAACTTGTTACAAGGCAACACTTCCCCCTCCACCCTCAACTTCCTTTTCAAGTGACACTTGAAGAAGTTGATGAGGCCTTGGCCAAAGAGGAAAGGGTCTGACTTTAGCCCTTTCAAACGAGTCCACCATACAACCTCTTTCGCTACAGCCAATAGAGAAATAAAAATTGCCTGCCCCTCCTGGCCAAAAGAGGGTGGCATGGCAATAATAATAATAGCTTCAAATTTTGCCACAAGAGCAGCCATTTTGAGGGAGAGGATGAGTCGATTACATCGACCCAGTGCATAACTGGTACTTATTTCATCGACCTCGGCGGAATTTGAACTCAGGACATAACGGCAGATGAAATACCGCTAAGCATTTCACCCAGCGTGCTACCGATTCTGCCAGCTCACCACAATAATAATAATAATAATAATAATGATAACAATAATAATCCTTTCTACTAAAGGCACGATGCCTGAAATCTTGGGGGATGGGAATAGTCAATTACATTGACTCCCAGTGCTCATTTGGTACTTATTGTATGGACCTACCCTCCCCTCCCCGCTAGAATGGAAGGTCACGTGAACCTCTGTGAGATTTGAACTCAGGATGTAAGCAATTTGCCCAGCATGCTTACGACCCTGCGAACTTGCTGCCTTGAGAACAGCAGCATAAGAAATAGATGAGAAATTGGGAGATGGGGGGTGGGGTGGGGCATGAGAGTGATACAGTGTCGGAGGCAAAGGTCAAAGTTACCTGTTTGTCTTTGTGTGTCTGTCTCTCTCTTTCTCTCTCTCCCCCTCTCTCTACTGTACTAATGTCTCTCTCTTTTTCTCTTTCCAGACTGTATGCTGGTCCAGAGGTTGACATCTGGAGTTGTGGTGTTGTTTTATATGCCTTGCTGTGCGGAACGGTACGCTGATACGCTCAATTTTTAACACCAACGCGCACACACACACACACACACACACACTCTATCTCTCTCTTTCTTTCTCTCCCTGTCTTTTCCCTCACTATTTCTCTTTTCTCTCTGTCTTCCCATCTCTTCCTCTCTCTCTGTCTTTCTCCCCTCTCATTCTCCTTGTCTTCTCCCTCTCTCTCCCTCTTTCATTCTCTCCTCTCTCTTTCCATGTCTTTCTCCTTCTCTTTCATTCCCTCCCTCTCTTTCATTCTCCCTCTCTTTCATTCCCTCTCTCCTCCTCCCCCCTCCACCATATGCCAGTATCCAGAGATGAAGCAATGTCCCTCTGCTTCTCTGGTTTGCTTTTTACTCTGTGAAACAATTTGGTGATGCAAATCTGTTTTCTCTTTTGTCTCTCTGTCTTCCTTCCTTTCTTCCTTCCTCCCTCCCTCTCTCTCCCTCTCCTTCTCTCCCTTCCTCTCTCCTTCCGTGTGTGTGATGAGGCAATGTCTGTGCTCTTTATGGACCTTGCTGTGAGATGGTAAAGGGATGGCCCTTTTTACTCTCCTTATATGCTCTCTCTCTCTCTCTCTCTCTCTCTCTCTCTCCCCCTGTATCTCTGTCACTCTATCCCACCTCTCTCTATTCACCCCCTCCCCCATTGCAATCTATCCTACCTTCCCCACCACTTCCCCATCCGTAACTGAATGCTAGCCACAGCCTCCTCATCATCTCCATCCTTCTTCTAATCCTTGTCGTTTCAGCTTCCATTTGATGACGAACATGTTCCAACATTGTTTAGAAAGATTAAGTCCGGTATGTTTCCAATCCCGGATTATCTAAGCAAGGACGTCACTAATCTATTGGTCAAATGTCTACAGGTAGATCCATTGAAGAGGGCCACCATAAAAGATATCAGGTAAGGATTGCTCTGTGTTACAGTTGTGCAAGTGAAGGCGCATGGCTTCAAAACTTAGGGTCAATTTGCTCGATTAAAATCCTTGAGTGTGGTGCTCCAGCATGGCAGCAGTCCAATGACTGAGACAAATAATAGAAGAAAAGAAAAAATATCATTGGGAGTGAGATTCAGCTGTTATGTTGCTGCTGGATGTCTGTCACTGAAGAGTCCAAGGGAGGGTGAAATCACAGGACGTGACTGTTCCATTGGCTGCAGCAGATGATTCTCGTTTGTCAATGATATAAACACGTGCCTCTTCTTTGTAACTTTTTCAAACCAAAACGTCTCTTAAATAACTCTTTGCTATCTCAAACCAAATGAGAAGGCCTCTATGTGGATCACTCAACATGCTAGAACTGGCAGCCAATTCTTCTTTAAATCTTTAAATCACACCATACCGGTAGATATCAGGTCTGGCAGAAACCTATACAGACTCATAAGGCCCGCGAGGGTACAATGCTTTCCTCATGAATGGGTCATTAGTTTATCTTACAGTGAGTGCTTTTGATACCAAACTGTCCAAGACTGCTCATGGAACAAAATTAAAACCTTCCATCATAATTCCATGTTTATGTTCCAAACATCAGATTAATAATGGTAAAGTTATTTGACTAAATTCTTCCTTATTTTCAAGATTATTTGAAGCAAAATTGGATGAACTTCAAGAGAAATATGGTAACAAAAGGGTTAAAGTGATCTTCCATCAAAACTCCATTTTAACCTTGACCTTTGTTTTTCAGAGAACACGATTGGTTTAAAGTTGAACTCCCACATTATCTGTTTCCCTCTGTTGATGAAGACTGTAACGTCATTGATACGGATGTAGTGAAGGAGATTTGTGAGGTAAGAACAATGTGATGTGGTGGCTTTGATGCTGTGTCTGATGTGGTGACCTTGATGCTGTCTGTGATGTGGCAGCCTTGATGCTGTGTCTGTGATGTGGTGGCCTTGATGCGTCTGCGATGTGGTGGCCTTGATGCTGTCTGTGATGTAGTGGTCTTGATGCTGTATCTGATATGGTGGTCTTGATGCTGCGTCTGCGATGTGGTGGCCTTGATGCTGTGTCTGTGATGTGGTGACCTTGATGCTGTCTGTGATGTAGCTGCCTTGATGCTGTGTCTGCGATGTGGCAGCCTTGATGCTGTGTCTGCGATGTGGTGGCCTTGATGCTGTGTCTGTGATGTGCTTGTGTTTAATGTATGTTTGTGATGTAGTGGTTTTAATCCTTGTCCCACTACTTAATCCAGTGTCTACCTCTTTTTCTTTCAGAAATACAATGTCACCGAGAATGAAGTGCGTTCGGCCATTTACAAGAACGAGCCCCACGATGAGTTACTAATTGCATATAACCTCGTTATTGATAACAAACGAATAGAAACTGAAGGTCAGTCAATCATTGTGCACCCACACTCACTGGCAGCCTTCACTCTCTGGCGGCCTTCACTCACACTCCCAGGCAGTCTTCTCTCACACTCTCTCTCTCTTTCCTATAGATACACATGTCCAGTTTGAACTTACTGTCTGTCTGTCCGTGTCTTCTCTTTGTCTCTCTGTTTGCCTGTCTGTCTATTTGTCTCTGCCTGTTTCTGTCTGTCTGTCTCTGTCAGTGTAACTCTCTCTCTCTCTCTCTCTCTCTCTCTCTCTCTCTCTCTCTCTCTCTCTCTCTCTCTACCTGCTTGTCTTTGTGTGCCTCTCTGTTTTGTCTCCCAGTTTCTGTCTGACAGACATGCAGACAAAAAGACGCACAGACAGAGCTAAGCTGAAAGATACGTCCACACACATGCACAAGACAGTCTTCTTTCAGTTTCCATCTGCCAAATCCACTCACAGGGCTTCGGTCGTCCCAGGGCTGTACTAGAGGACATTTGCTCAAGGTGTCACACTGTGGGACTGAACTCGGAAGCGTGTGGCTTGGAAGCAAGCTTCTTAACTCACAAGCAGACACCACTACAATACTACATCAAAACCATACCATACAATACCACTACAGCACTATACCATTGCTTTTACTATTCCATGACCGTTCTTTCTTTTCTGTTTCTCAGCATGCCGAGAAAATAAGGATTTTTTCTTAGCATCAAGTCCTCCAGCAGATTCATTTATGCTGGTAAGTAGTATTATTATTATTATTATTATTATTATTATTATTATTATTATTATATAAGGTGGTGAGCTGGCAGAATCGTTAGCACACTGGGTGAAATGCTTAGCAGTATTTTGTCTGTCTTTACGTTCTGAGTTCAAATTCTGCTGAAGTCGATTTTGCCTTTCATCCTTTCGGGGTCGATAAATTAAGTACCAGATGTGTACTGGGGTCGATCTAAGCGACTGGTCCCCTCCCCCAAAATACCGGGCCTTGTGCCTAGAGTAGAAAAGATTATTATTAAGGCAGCGAGCTGGCAGAATCATAAGCAAAATGCATAATGGCATTTCTTCTGTCTTTGTGTTCTGAGTTCAAATTCTGCCACGGTTGACTTTGCCTTTCATCCTTTCGGGGTTGATGAAATAAGTACCAGTTACACAGTGGGGTCAATGTAATTGACTTTATCCCCTTCCCACAAATTTCAGGCCCTGTGTTTATAGTGGAAAGGATTATTATTAAAGCAGTGAGCTGGCAGATTCGTTAACATGCTGGACGAAATGCTTAACGGTATTTTGCCAGTCGTTACGTTCTGAGTTCAAATTCTTTCGGGGTCGACTTTACCTTTCATTCGTTCGGCGTCAATAAAAATTTCTGGCCTGATGCCTTTAGTAGAAAGGGTTGTTGTTCTTCTTCTAACATGAACTTCCTTTATTTTTCTTTACAGTCAAGTCCCCTCAAACCTCACCCAGAAAGAATGCCAGGTAAGTTCAAATATTTTGTGTTTTTGGAATTATTTCATTAACCCTTTTGATACCAACCCGGCTGAAACCCTCTCTGGCTCTGTAGTACAAATGTCTTGTTTTCATAAGTTTTGGATTAAAATCTTCCACCAAACCTTAGTCACAATTTATGTTCCTAACACTAGCTTAATGATAACGAAGTTATTTTACTAAACTCTTTGTTATATTTAAAATTAATTGAAAGAAACACAGAACATCTCAACAGAAATATGGTAACAAAAGGGTTAAGAAGAAAAATAATCAGCAGAAGACATAAGAGAAGGAGACCTCAATGTGGTCAGTCTATATGCTAGAAATAATAGCCTAAATTTCCTTCATCCATACCCTGTGTCACAACAGTTAGCTGGTGCTGGCCACTTGAGCCTACTGGCGAGTATTTAAAGAGAAATTTGGGTTTACCGTGGATTACCCTTAGTAGACTGACATGCCTTAATATGGTAGTATCCCCTTTTGATCAGTGTAAACCCAACTGTTTTTGTGTGCTGTAACTAATCCTTCAATATTGATCTGTTTGTCTTCGGCCCTTGTGGCCAATAAAAGAAATCATTATGATTATTGTTATTTTTGTTATTATTAATATTATTACTGTAATTGTTTGCCTATTGTGTCTTTCAGAATTAAAGAATGTAAGCCGTACCCTCGACCCACTGTTAGCTACTGAGAATAAACTTCACCACACTCCAGCCAAGAAAGCGAAATGGCACCTGGGTAAGCATATCAGTTCCTACCTCGTGTGTGAGTTTACGAACGCCTCTCGTCATGAACAAATTGGTTTATGAACAATTTTTGTAACATTAAGTGTCTCAGGTGGCACGCTGTGTCTCGAGTAACACACATGAAATCAGCAACAATGGTTGGCAACAAGGTGGGACAATCAGTAGCAGAATGTCTGTCTGCTGCCTTGCTTTCACTCAGTACACATCCCTGCTTGAATTCACCAGGTTTTTCTTGAATTTCTTAGGATCAAAATAGTTTTGGTTTATGAACATTTTGGATGACAAACGGCCTTCAGGAACACATTAGATTCGTAAACCAAGGTTGCTCTGTATACCATTATCATTGTTTTAACATCCAATTTTCCATGTTCTGCATGGGTCGGATGGAATTTGTTGAGGCAGATTTTTCTGCAGCTGGATGCCCTTCCTGTCATCAACCCTCTCCTGCTTCCAGGCAAGGTGATATTTCTTTGTGGCCAGAAATGTTTTCATGAAAGACTGGAAACGAAAAATACACTGCCTGTATGACAGTGGCACTTGTTTACAACTGTTATATAGTCTCAAAACAAAGAGACGCGTGTGTGTGCACACACCCACGCACATGCATGCGCATGTAGTATACACCCACGCTCACACAATGGAATTCTTTCAGTTTTTGTCTATCAAATCCACTCAGAAGGACTTGTCCAGCCCAAAGCTATATATTAGAAAATACTTGCCCATGGTGCCACACTGTGAGACTGAACCTGAATCCATAAGGCCCCAAAGTGAGCTTCTTAACCTCACAGCCAAGCCTGCACCATGCCTGAATGTAACAACGTAATTTGCTGGGAACAATAATGGGGTAAGAGGTGGTTCCATACTCCTCAAAATCCCTGGAGCTCATGAAACAGGGTTCCAACACCAGATGCAGTTTGAAGTTTTACCCAGACAAGTTTCAAATTAAATCTAATTTGAACTACATTTATCATAATCCCCTATTATATTACAGGTATTCGGTCTCAAAGTAAACCTCAAGACATTATGTATGAAGTGTTCAGAGCTATGAAAACCTTAAATTTTGTGAGTAAATTTTAAAAATTTTCTAATTTGTTTTCTATGTTGTCTGTTGTGTGACATGTCGGTATTAGATGGTGGTGGGCATGGTTGAGTTACTTATACGTAGAATTTTACTATATTACATATAGTATTTATATGCACGTTAATGGATTATTGTTGTCATGACGTGTGATGAAAGACAGAGCTAGTGTCAACCTTTAGGCACAAAAACAACTCTATTCATACATATATATATATATGATGTACTCCCCTGTTGAAGATGACATGAGCGTTCAGCTTTTTGCCCAACGACCTGCACAAATGATTTGCAAGTGATCAAATGTATGTGTTGTACATTGGCTTTCTTTCTCTTTCTCTCTCCATCAAATTGATGTTGCCTGAACAGGTGCAGTGCATCACACATCAGGTGTCGAAGTGATCACAGAGCACGAGATGGTCTTGGAATTGAAACCACAATCACATGATTGTGAGTGCAACACCCTAACCGATAGGCCATGGGTCCTTATATATATATATATATACACACACACACACACACACACACACACACACACACACACACACACACATGCGCACACGTGTACCTATGTGTCATATTAACTTTTATCTGTTTTGTTTTCTCTCTCTCTTTTACAGGAGTGGAAAGTTGTAAACCCATTTTATGTCCGGGTTCGTCGGAAGAATTCTTCTGGACGATATGTAAGTGACCTCTGATAAATAATCTCCCCCACTTCGCCCCCCCCTCCCCGGCCCCAATATTTCATGCTTTGTGCCCTTCTTAAAAAAAACAACCTTTGATGTTGTTGTCTCTAATGCCGTTGTTGGTGTCTTCTCTCCCCGTGCAGGTCCGCATGAGTTTGCAGCTCTACCAGGTGGACCAGAAGAGCTACCTGCTTGATTTCAAGAGCCTAAACACCGTCGATGTCAACGAATGTTCCCCTTCACTGCCTGCCGCAGGTGGTCGCGCTTCGACAGGCAGCCCCCCCTTTCTGGGGGCTACTGCTGCGGCTGCTGGTGGTGCTACTTCTAGTTTGGCCTCCTCGATATCATCAGGTAAGGCTCACTCTGACTCTGACTCGGACGGGCGGGAGGTGTTGGGTAGGGTGGGGGTTGTTTGTGGGGGAGGAAATTGTGGCATTTTGTGGTAGAGGCTATGGTGATGGTGGTGGTGGTGGTGGTGGTGATCATGGTGATAGTGGTGGTATTGATGATGTTTACTGTGGTGGTGGTGGTGGCAATGATGGATGTTGTGGTGGTGACAGTAGAGATGTTTGCTATGACGACGATGGTGGTGGTGCTGGTGATGCTTGCTATGATGTTGATGATGATGCTGGTGATGACAGTGGTGGTGGTGGTAGTGATGTTTGCTATGATGCTGGTGGTGGTAGTAATGATGATGATGGTGGTGATGGTGGATGTTGTGGTGGTGTTGGTGATGCTTGCTATGATGATGATGATGATGATGCTGGTGATGATGACAGCACTGACAAAACCGATGTTTAATTTCCCCTTTTCTCTCTTTCATCTCCAGACGCAGCTGAAGAATTTCTTCAGACTTTAGGTGAGTCTCTCTAAATTTCCTAATAATTCTTTCTGGTCCCTGTTGATAGCCTAAACACGAAGGGCTCAATCTTGATTCTACCTCGTGAGTGTACCCCACTGGGGTAAACTTTGCTTTTCATTCCTCCGGAGTCGATAAAATAAAGTACCAGTCGTGTACTGGGGATAAGTGGTATATCGACTACCTCCCTCCCCTCAAAATTGCTGGCCTTGTGCCAAAATTTGACACCGTTATTATTATTATTATTATTGTTATTATTATTAATATTATTATTATTATTATGAGATTGTAAAATCGTTAGCATTCCAGACAAAATGCTTGGCGGCATTTTGTCCTTTGCGTCCCAAGTTCAAATTCCACTGAGGTCGACTTTACCTTTCATCCTTTCAGGGTCGATAAAATTAGTACCAGTTACGCACTGGGGTTGATGTAATTGACTTGATTCTTTCCCCAAAATTTCAGGCTTTGTGCTTCCAGTAGAAAGGATTATTATTATTATTATTATTATTATTATTATTGTGGTTCCTTTTTTGCCAGTTGTGGTTTTGTCTGCATGTATGTATGTGTGTGCACATGCACATCTGTGTGTGTGTATCTGTGGGTATGTATACCTGTCTGTGTGTGTGTGTATGTGTTTCCTACATCTCCTTGTGTGTGTCTCCCCTCATCAAACATTGCCCCGTCTAACTCCGAATACCCTTTCCTCTCTTCCATTTCAGATGAGAACCAAGAAAACAAGGAACCGCAGAAGATGCAGACTCACCAGACCCTGGAGTTCTTTGAGATGTGCTCCAGCCTAATTATAACTCTCGCTCGTTAGAATCTCTTCCATTTTAATTGTTATTAATCTGGCTCGTTAAGCCCTCTTTAGTTAGCACCTGCGCATCTCTCTCCTTCCCCTCACTGCTCTCCTCTCTCTCTCTCTCTCTCTCTCTCTCTCTCATCTTGCTCCTCTTTCCCTCTCTTGTCTCTCTCTCTCTCTTCCTCTCTCCTTACTCCCATTTCTCCCCCCTCAATCCCCCCCCAGCCCTACTATATACTAAATATATCCATATCTGTAAATATTTTTCCAATTTCTTTCCTTTTTTTCTTTTTCTCTTTTTGTCTTCTTCCTACCTTCCACTCCTTTTTCTGACCCCTATTTTATCTAGATTTCAACGCATACCCACAGTCAAGTCTGTATTTAGGGATCAGTTTGCATTTCATAGGGCACTTCTGGGTTGGAGATGGTTGTCCTGGGTTGGGCATAGGGCCCCGCCATAGCCCTTGATCAGGACAGGATTGGCTGACAAAAGTCTTGGTGGAGGAGGGGGAGCAGGGGGCAAGAGGCACATGATGCCTCCTTTCAGATTCCTTGTTTGGTTAAACACTGTATTGTCCCCTTAACTATTTGCAACCCCTTAAGAACTCCTTGCTTGATAAAACACTGTACTGTGACCCCTTAAAAACGTTTTGCTTCATTAAACACTACTATACTGTCTGTCCCCTTAAAAACTAAACTTCCCCCACCCCATGCAGCTCAGTTTTATTACTCCCTTTCTAATAACCTTCATGTTTGCTGCCTATGGCCCTTATCTCCCAACCCCTAACTTTAACATTATTTACTCCAGCGGCCCCTATTTACACCATGACAAAAGATTTTTCCTTTAGTTTTTTTTTCAATCATTATTGCTAAGGATGCAGAATTGGTAGATTGGCAGGCTAAATTGCAGAATTGGTAGATTGGCAGGCTAAATTGCAGAATTGGTAGATTGGCAGGCAAAATTGTAGAAAAGGTAGAATGGCTGGCTGAATTGGTAGATTGGCAGGCTACATTGTAGAAATGGTAAACTGACAAGCTAAATCACAGAATTGGGGGGTTGGCAGATTAAATTGCAAAATTGGCTGATTAATAGAAAAAAAAATTTGTAGACTGACATTCAAAATTGCTGAATTAGTAAATTGGCTGATACAATTTCAAAATTGGTAGAAAATGGGACAAACAGGTTTATAATATCAGTCCAGGTCTCTTTACATGTCAGGGTTAATGTTACTTTTCATTTATTAAGTACCAGCTGTGTATTGAGGGATTCAGTTGACTATATCCTACCTCAAAAATTTGTGGCTTTGTGCTAATATTAGACAATATTAATAATAATAGTAATAATAATAATAATAATGGCTCTTATGGCTTCTGGTCTTAACTGAATTTTGTCCTGGTGTAAAAGATGGCCTACAGCAAAATATTCTGCTTAACACCACAGATTTGCTTGTCAGTTGTTTGACCTTAACCAGTTGAGAATGTCCCTTGGTGGCTGACGATATGTGTATCTCTGATCACGAGCAGAAGTAGTGGGGGAGCATCATAGCCATGTGTTGAGAGGTATTCTTTGGGGTTTGGATAATTCACCCTTGGAAACATAGGTGTGTGTGTGTGTGTGTGTGTGCATGTTCACTACTGTCATTAAGGATGTATGTTAGGTGTATATATATATATATATATATATATATATATATAAATAAGTGTTGTAGTTTGCTTGAAGCATTGTTATATTAAAGAAGATAAAAAGAGAGTTTTATAAAATCTTTATATTTCGGGCGAAGGCCCATCTTCAGATGAAAGAATAGTCTGAGCAAAGTCCAGTTATGTACCATATTTCTGTTGAGATGCTCTGTGTTTCTTGCAAATAATTTTAAATATAACAAAGAATTTAGTAAAATAACTTCGTTATCATTCATCTAGTGTTAGGAACATAAATTGTGACTAAGGTTTGGTGGAAGATTTTGAGAACTTTTGAAAACAAGACAATTGTACTTCAGAGCCAGAGGTGTTGGTATCGAAAGGGTTAAATGCTTATTCATGTTACAAAAACAGTTTTCTGTTTGGGTAGAATTTACCTTTTATGTCTGTGAACAGGCGTTGATATTGTATACCAGTGAAATACTGTGGTTGGTCCTATCCACTGTTCTCTTCTCCACAACAGAGATTGATAAAATAAGGTACCAGCTCAATATTGAGGTTGCGGTTATCAACTAACACTATCCCATCAAAAAATTGCTGGCCCTGCGCCTAAATAATAATAATAATAATAATTATTATTATTACTATTATTAAGGCGGCATGCAAGCTGGCTGAGCTTGTTAGCACGCCAGGTAAAATGCTTAGTGGCATTTCATTCATCCTTACATTCTAAGTTCAAATTCTGCTGAGGTCGACTTTGCCTTTTGTCCTTTCGGGGTCGATAAAATAAGTACCAGTTGAACACCGAGGTTGATGTGATTGACTGTCCCCCTCCCCACAAAATCCAGGCTTGGTGCCTATAGCAGAAAGGATTATTATTATTATTATTGTTATTCATCTTTTTGTTCTGAGTTCAAATTCTGCCGGTGTCGGTAAGTTATGTACCAGTTACACACTGGGGTCGATGTAATTGACTATTTCCCTTTCCCCAAAATTTCAGGCCTTGTGCCTATAGTAGAAGGGACTTATTATTATTATTACAACAATATTGTCTCTAAATATTCTACCCCTCCTTCCATCCTCTGCCACTTCTCTTCCTCCTCCCTTTCTCCCTCCTCCTCCTCCTGACTAATGATGTGATATAGTAACGAGACTTATGTACATAGAACTAAACCATTGACATTTAATTTAAAATTACTCTAGATGTTTTTTCTTTCCTTTTTTTTTTTTTTTTTGCATTTTTTTTTTTTTTTTTGGAAATTTTGAAATAAAAAAAAAAAAATTTTTTTGTGGTAAATTAAATTTTTGTTTATTAGTGTTTTTTTTAATGTATATTTTTTACTTGTTTCAGCCATTAGACTGTGGTCATGCTGGGGCACTGCAGGGAATAATTTTTAAGTCACACGAATTTACTCCAGTACTAATTTTTTAAAGCCTGGTGCTTATTCTATCAGTCTCTTTTTGCTGAGCTGCTTAGTTACAGGGACGTAAACACACCAGCACAGGTTGTCAAGCGATGGTGAGGGGACAAACACACACACACACACATACATAGATGGGTGTGTGTGTGTGTGTGTGCATATATATATATATGCTTCATTAAATTCCAATTTCTGGCCATTGTACTCAAGTGGCAAGCTAAATCTACCTCAAATACCATCTTGCAGTTCTGAAAAGGAAATGACACGCTACACACCTTCCTTCCAAGCACTGCTGTAAACAACGGATGTGAGCTAGAACGTTAAAACTTGGTGCACATGCACAGTAAAGTCCAAGGTCAGTCTGTGCCATGCGGCTTCCCTCTGCATGCCTCAGCTTCGTTACTATGGCAACAGTCTGGATACTTATTGATCAGACCTCGTACATCTCAAAGATGGGATGGTCACCGCTGGAACATCTTTGATCAGAGGTTTGCTGGATCAGGACTGACCTGGGGTTAAACAACAACAGAGATGGACACATTAGATAATGTAGTCCTAGATACACTGTGGCTCAATAAAAGATGGGATGGTCACTGCTGGAACATCTTTGATCAGAGGTTTGCTGGATCAGGACTGACCTGTGGTTAAACAATAACAGCAACAACAACAATGAAATTTATAGGTTTATACATGTATATGTAACAATTTAAAAAGAATTTATATGACCATCCAATCAAAATATTACACACATACAGGTATGTGTATATGTATGTGTGGGATGAGCTGTATACGTATATGTGTGTGTGTGAGTGTGTTTCATAGTTACTTTCGAGGATTTTAGCAATATTGGATTATGTCACATCAAGTGAGTATATATATGTGTGTATATATAATCTTTGAAGGTTTCAAAGCCTTTTCATTTGTCAGTTAATGCATGTATAATATATATATATATATATATATATATATATATATCTATATAAACGTGTGTATATATTTTATATATGTACATTCATATATTTATGCTTACTGCATATAGTGTTCATATTTGTTCATATATGTATGTTTATGTATCAATATACATATGTTCTATATGCATATGCTTGTGTATATGTGTATATATATATATATATATATATAGTTTGCTTTTCTGTAAAGTTAAGATCAACAAAAAAGTACTCCATCCGGTGAGAGAGAAATATTGTTTAACAGTTTCATACACTGGAGATATTATCTAGGCAGGTTTTTATAACATGCCTAGTATCTCCAAGCAATCCCAGGCTCTGAGCACATGGCCTAAACCATTGTATATATATTATACTACATGTTGCACATACATTATATCATACCTTGATACTGTGTAGACTAAGATCCCTATCCACAGGCTGCTGGTATTTATAGTGTTAAACACTTTCGGTATGCAAATTAGGGACTCCTTCATAGAGTAACTGCTGCATTTGTTGAGTATATAAACAGTTTGGCTGCTTGTTTCACCAGAGACTGTCAGATTGAAGTAGACGCCTCTGATGAGAAACCAATAAGGTTTCGTATAATAGATTAAGGATGTTCATCATTTTTTTCAGTCTGTGGAGAAATGGCTAAAATATGTCCTGTTTGTAATTATACCATATGTTATTTATATATCTGTACCGTGTGCTCAAAGCCTGTAGATTGCTTGGAGACACTACATGTATTATTAAAACCTGTCTAGAAAGCACCTCCAATGTATGAAACTATTAGTTCATAACTGTATAATGTGTACATTAAACAATATATATATATAAATATATGTATGTATTGTATGCATATATAACAAATAGTTTTCCAAATGATTCGAGATGTGTTTCTGTTTCATTTTGTAGTTTGTATTATGGGTTGTTTGATTGCAATGAGCATATCTTGGCTGGCTGCAGGGGTCCCTCCTGGGGTCATAATGCTTGACAGCTGTTGTTTACGGATCAAATTCAAGTTGATCTTTTGTTGAATTAATTCGCCTTTCAGGGCTTTCAGTTCAATTTCAGTCTGGTTTCTCAACTGTTAAAAACAAACAAAAAGAAATAGTTTATAATAATAATAATAATAATAATAGTAATAATAATTCATTCTTTTATTAGCCACAAGGGCTCACATAAAATAACATTAAAAGACATACAACAAAAAAGACAAAAACAGGAAGATACAATGGGTTTTACAATGTGTAAACAATATAAATAAGTTAAAAATTAAACAAATTAAACTCCCAATAGGGGAGGCGCTTTAAGGTCCTCGTGGAAATTCCCACAAAAGCCACGGGTACCTGAACAAAAGGGCAAGAGCCCTTATCCTTTTTTCTTTTTTTTTCTTTTTACAGGTGTATATTCAGAATTGGTCCTTTCACACTGGCCATTCTTCCAACATTCACCCCCACCTTTCAACAAACATCCCTCTCCATCCTCAACTTCCTTTCCAAGTGAAATTTGAAAAATTTGAAAAAAAAATGAATCTTGTGAAATTAATGTCCTAGAAAAATGTTGGAGATGAACACAAAGAACCTTTTGTACCTTCGTTAGACTTGAAAAGATAAAAAAACAAACTGGAAGCAAAGACAATAGTTTTACCTTTAGTTCAGCTGTCAGCTTCATCTTTGCATTATCAACTCGATGTTGTAAATCTTCTGTCTCGTGTTTCAGACGGCTCGCCTGGATAAGGATGTTGTTCTGGAAGAAAATTGGGTACGTTAATGGGTAGGCGGGTAAGTGGAGAGATTAATTCCTGGGCAGTGAAAATGAAAGAGTTGCAAAGAATATAAAATTCGGAATGGGTGACAGAACCAATATTAGTTCAAAACAGCTGGTTGTGTATCATACTTAAAGCAGATATGTTGTTGAATGCCTGATAAATTGTGGTATTCATCTTCAGATAACATCTCACGACATACAGTGTTAAAAAAAACACAGAAATATATTATTAACAGATTAAAATTACAATTATGCCTATGTAGGGAATGACATCAACAATGAGTAAAGTCAATACAGATGCATATAAGAAAATTGTATGTGCCAAAATTGTTGACAGAAAGGGCATCCAACTGCAAAAAATCCTCCTCAATAATCTCCGTCTGATCCAGGCCAGCATGGGAAAGTTGATATTAAAACAATGAAAAATATATATCATCATTTTAATGTTTACTTTCAGATGATGTTTATTGAGGCAAATTTTTTCTACAGCTGGATGCTCTTCCTGTCACCAACCCTTACCTGTTTCCAAGCAAGGTAATATTTCCCCTCCACTTACCTTCTCAGATGGTTTCTTAGTCGTTATCTTTGTCGGTTTCTCCTTCGCTGGTTCCAGAGAAGAAATATATTTACGATGTATCACATCCAGCTCGTGACGCAGTTTGTTGCATTGTTCTTCCAGGGGTGGCGTCTTCTTTTTCTCTTCGTAGTATTTTTTCTTCCAAATGTCCCTCGCTGGTCAATATAATAAACATTACAATGTCACTTACAATTATTATTGTTCTATTCATTATAAATATTATTATTATTATTATTATTATTATTAAGGCGGCAAGCTCGCAGAATCGTTAACATGCTGGGTGAAACACTTAGTGGTATTTCACCCGTCGCAATGTTCTGAGTTCAAATTCCAAGGCCGACTTTGCTTTTCAATCTTTCAGGGTCGATAAATAAAGTATCAGTTGTGTACTGGGGTCGGTCTTATCGACGGTCTCAATAGAAATATGGTAAGAAAAGGGTTAAGATTTGAGAAAGTACAGATCTTACCATGGTTTCTTCGGTTCTGTATTTTGGCCTGCAATGTTTTGGCCCGTTTCACTAATTCTTCTCTCTGCCGTTCCTTTGATTTCCGTTGTTCTCGAATCGATTCTAGCATCTCTTGGAGTTTTTCAGCTGCAGATGAGAGAATTCTGACAAGTCAACATATGAGCTTTCACAGACGTTACTACTACTACTACTAAAAAAAAATCATGTTGAGTTCAGTGGTCCAACGTATATATATATATATATATATTTGTGTATATATATATGTGTGTGTGTGTATATATATATATATATATATATATATATATATGTGTGTGTATCTATACTTACTCTCATTCTTTTGTTTTGATCGAGCAGTTTCAGGTTCGGCAGTTTTCTGAGCTGGGGTCAACTAGAAGAAGAGAAAGAATACGTATATAAATACAAGAAAAAAACAAACCCACAAAATAAAGTGAGAGGTAATATTTATTCCCACTTAAACATGGATGTTAGAACAAGCTATACTGTGGTGGGTGCCGCAAGAGAAGCTCTCATCATAGCTTTTGGTGTAAAATGCATAAAATGTGGGGAGATAAATCCTCATCAACTCTGGTGCTGTGACCCGTAGATCACGTGATTTCGACCTTCCTTTGTTTCATCGATGAGGGAGGCTCGACTGCTTAGAGATAAGAGCAACTCACCTCCCTGCTAGCAATATATAGAAAACCAGAATGATATATAGTTTCCTGTAGGCCATCTTTTTATACCAAGACAAAACAATGTACATGATAACATTTCCAATCAATTAAGATCAGAAGCCATGAGAGCCACTGCCTAGTACTGCATCCGGGCATTTATTTATTTATTTATCATTATTATTATTATTATTATTATTATCATCATCATCATCATCATTAAGCGTAGGCTACTTACAGATTGTCCCTTTTTGGAAGTGGTTTCAGTATCTGGTTCCGGCCGGAAGCTGTTCTCATTCCGTGAATCTCTTTCGGTGTTATTCTCTGCCAATTCTGCTTCCTCTTCTTCTTCCCCGTCTCCAACTCCATCTTCAGCTTCTTCTCCCTTTACCTCCTCTGCTTTCTCCTCCCCGTTCTCTTCTTTCTCGTTATCCCCGTCCTCCCCTTCCTCTTCTCCCTCCTCCCCTCGCTCTTTCCCTTTCCCTTTCCCAGTTTCTGCCTTGTTCTTTTTCCGCGGGGACAGACGTTCTCCCTGTTGACCCTCCCCTGGCCCCTCTCCATCATCGCCACCCTCTTCCTGCTGCAGCTTTTCCTGAACTCCCTTCGTGAGCCCCAATTCCAAATTCTGTTGTTCGTTGTCCAACCTCTCCCATCTCTCTTGTTCCTCCTGTTCCCGCTTCAGTTTCTCTCTGGCCCTCAATTCTCGTAAGCGTTTCTCATCAGTTGGGTTATGTCTCACTTCATCCTCCTCCCCTTCTTTGCCGTCTGTCATGGTTCTTGTGTCACTTGTTGTGTTGCCCTCAGGTTTAGGCTTTTCTTTGGATCGTCTACAAAAGAAAAAATACGATGAAGACATCACAAGTAATGATGCAAGAGTTGCAAACAAGTGTCATTGTCCGATAAACAAGAATGTTTGTTTCCAGACTTCCTGGAAGAATTTGGGAAGGTTTTAATTTTACTTGGAAACAGGTGAGGGTTGTTAACTGATATATGGTGATGATGATGATGATGATGGTAGTGGTAGTGATGGTGGCGATATTGATGCTTATTGTGGTGATAATAGTAACGATGGCGATGACGACAATGATTATGATGAGGATGATGATGGTGATGACAATGATGATGATGATGATGACGACAATGATGATGGTGATGATGGTGGTGGTGGTGATGATGGTGATGATAATGATGATGGTGGTGATGATGATGATGATGATGGTAGTGGTAGTGATGGTGGTGATATTGATGCTTATGGTGGTGATGATAGTAACGATGGTGATGACAACGACGACGATGATGATGATGATGATGATGACGAGGATGATGATGGTGATGACAATGATAGCATTTCCATCTCTTCTTACCTTGTGGAACGTTGGGAAAGATCAGCAGGTAAAGAAGCTCTTGTGTTTGGACTTCGACTCTGCCGGGTGTCGCCGTTGTCGTTGCTGTTGTTGTCGTCGTAATCCTTGTTGTTGTTGTTGCTGTTGTTGTTGTTGTTTTTGTTGTTGTTGTAGCGTGCTCGTCGGTTCGAATTGCGAGGGGATCGACTCATGGGGAGCATCACCATGTCGTTGATGAGATACGGATAGGAGTGAATGTAGGGGGAGCGGAAGTGGGGATGGGAGAAGTGGGGAGGCTCAGAGTAAGAGTGAATCGCAGGCAGAACATCGTCATCGTCATCGTCATCATCATTGTCATCATCATCATCGTCGTCGTTGCCAGCAACATTTCGTGACACCGGGTCGCTCCTCGGCACTGACCTTGCAGGAATGCGGCGCTGACGGCGACGCCGCCGATTGTTGCGGTGTGTCGGTGAGAGTGACAGCGATGGCGGCGAGTATAATTTGGTTCCCATGGCAACTTCTTCTAAGTAATAGTTTGAATCGTTCACAAGTTTGGACCCCAACTGGTACGTAGGGGAACCTAAGTAGGTATCTGAATTTGAGTTTGAGGATGGGTCAAGTGGGGTTGGATTGATGTGTTTCAGATTCTGATGTGGTGGTCCCACTCGGACAAGTCTCTGCAATTTCTCTGATGTCTGCAGAAATGGCAAATGGTAATTGTTCCCTAAAAAGAGGAAAAACAGTAAAAATAAACAAAATATTAAATAAAAATAAAGTTACCTTAACCATTATCGTTATTTATCAAGATAACATACAAAAACAAAGGCAGAATGAATCATGAGGATAAATTACTCAGACCTGCCATCTGCATGGAAAAAAGAACAGTTGAGTTACTGGTAATATGTTTCATGCAGAGAACAGTATATATTAAATCACTGTAGTGAATGAATTTGGTAGATAGAAACGAAAAAAGATATACAGCCAAAGGTTGGTCATATACACCAAGATAACTTTGAAGGATCAAAAATTCCATGTGAGATACCCCAGGATTTAGAAAGATACATGCTACCATAGGTTAATGGATCTAAGAAATGCAACTTATGTACAGCTAAAAAATTGTATATCCTTCTTCAATTTAAGAATTCCACTGCACTACTGAATTCCAGATCAGAAATTTTTAGCAAATACAAACATATGGGCAAATTTCTCTTGGTGAATTGAAGGACTCCACTCTCTCCAGATTGGGTGGCTGTATCACAGACTTTGGACTCTTCTCTGTTCATTCATTCTACAACTAGCTTTATTATAGGTTTATGGTCAAAGATGTCCAAGGCATGTTGTTCTTGGTACTTGACATGACACAAACTGCACAGATCGATGCAACACAATCAGATGCACAGAATCCTACCCATAACGGACAGTTGCAGGATGGGTCAAAATGACCATCATAGTGAATAAAGACTAGCGACAAATCTATCTTCCCATTTCCTTCATCAATCATTATTATCTCAACTAATACTGTGGAATTCAACAGAAATATAATCCAACCATTTAAAACTCACAACACAGATTAAGAACTCACAACAGAGTAATAACACCACCACCAACAACAACAACAGTGTTGAAATCAATCTAATTACCATTTCCTGGTTTACTGTTGCCATTCTGGTATCTGAACTTCCCTCCTGTCACATGATCATTGTTGCTGCTGCTTCTCTGGTCAGAAGACATCAATATGCTGTTGGATGCACTGCTATCACTCCCCCTGATCGATGTCTCAATGATGTACACCTCGTTGCCGTATTTCTGCGAGGAATTCTGAAATAACAAAATACAATAAACTGTACTCAGTCATCAGACCGCAGTCATGCTGCAGCACTGCCTCAAAAAATTTTCAATCGAATGAATCGACTCCAGGACTTGCTGTTGTTTTAAGCCTGACGCTTATTTCTATCGGACACTTTTGCCGAACTGCTAAGTTACAGGGATGTAAATACACCAACACTGGTTGTCAAGCAGTGATGGTGGGACAAAGGCAGATGCAAAGACGCATGCACACATACACACACACACACACACACACACACACACACACTACTTACCAGTTGAGGGAGGAAGTGTTTCGCCTTCAGTCGAAGTTCTTGGTGTTGTTTCACCTGCAACAGAGAATAGAGGTGTTAGTAGTAGTAGTAGTAGTAGTAGTAGTAGTAGTGACAGTGGTGCTGGTGGTGGTGGTGGTGGTGGTGGTGGTGGTGGTGATGGTGGTGGTTGTAGTGGTAGTAGTAGAGGAGGCGCTGGTGGTGGTAGTAGTAGTACTAGTAGTGGTAGTGGTAGAGGTAGTAGTAAAAGTAGTAGTGGTGGTGGTGGTGGTAGTAGTATTAGGTGGTAGTAGTAGTAGTAGTAGTAGTAGAAGTAGTAGTAGAAGTAGTAGTAGAAGTAGTAGTAGAAGTAGTAGTATTAGCAGCAGCAGTAGTGGAGGTGGTAATAGTAGTAGTTGTGGTGATGGTGGTGGTATTAGTGGTAGTAGCGGTGTTGGTGGTGGTGGGGGTTGTTATGTTGGTATACATGCGTTGCATTTCGACCGGCGTGCTAACAATTCTGCCACCTCGCCACCCTTTATATATATATATATATATATATATATATATATATATATATATATATATATATACACACACACATATATGTATGTATATTATATATACATGCCTATAAGTCATGTCTCAGCTTGAAAGAAGTTGAGAAAGAGAGAGGGAGAGAGAAGGAGTTGAGGTATTTAGTCATGGATAATATATTGCGTGAGGTGGGGGGAGATGGAGGAGGTGTCTGGAAAGTGAAAGGGGTTAGAGATGGAAGGAAGAAGAGAGGGGGGAGGGGGAGGAGAGAGAAAATGAGAGGAGAGAGAAAGAGGGAGGTTGAGAGGAGAAAGAGTGAAGGAAGAAGAGAGGAGGGAAATTGAGAAAGAGAGAGAGAAAGAAGGAAAGAGATGGAGGGAGAGGGAGAAGGAGAGAGAGAAAAAGAGAGAATGAGAGAGAGAAGGAGGGAGAGAAGGAGAGAGAAAGAAAGAGAGGAGAGAGAGAGAAGGAGAGAGAAAGAAAGAGAGGTGAGAGAGAGAAAAGGAGAGAGAAAGAAAGAGAGGTGAGAGAGAGAAAGAGAGATCAATTTAAGGATAAATCAATAGAAAATGTTGTCAAAACAAACATGCAGAGAATTTTTGTTGTCCACATTGCAGGGGTGTGTGTATATTTTTTAATGGATTTTTCTTTTACTTGTTTCAGCCATTAGACTGTGTGTGGCCAAAAAGACGGGTCATTCGTGGCTTTCTTTCCTCAGTCAAGTCTCTGATGTCACGACCATTTCGGACAGTAATACTTGAGATGGTTCGATCTGGTTGCCCCCAAAAAAGTCTAAGCTAAGAGCATTAGACCCCTTTGTAAGAAAGCTAGCGAATGTGTACAGCAACAAAGACAAAACAAACAAACAAAAAACGGAGAACATGGTACACAATTACGAATACAAACAAGAAGAAATAACAACAGGCGTCTTTCGACAGAGAACGAATCGAATCGAGCTGGCGTGTATGAAGTGAAAGCCTAAAGGCAGGAACATATATCATTTTCGCCATGATAGATCGCTGACCACTACATTTATATTTTTTATCTCCTTGTTTCTTTCCGTGTTACTTTCAGTTGAAGAGCGTAGGCTCGAAACGTCAAAGACTTTCTCTATTCCCGAGCGTTAAACTAATACATCCATTTGTTGTTTACACCACCTGTCTTCGTCTGTTGTTGTTTTTTTTCGTAAATTCTTCCGTAAATTCTTCGAAACGCCGGTGTTAAAACGGGGGTAGCTGATGAAGGAAAATGTTCTCTATGTGGCTTGTGTGTTTTCTTGTCTACGTTTTGTTTGCAATGTCCTGTACCCAGATATGCACCTATACATACAGGTGGATGTCGGTATGTACATACCTGTACGTATATATGCATATACTCATTTACTATTTGTTTATATATATATATATATATATATATATATATATATATATATATATATTTGTTTTGCAACATTTTTTATGTGAAATCGTGTGTTGAAACAGATGTTGTTGTACTTGGGGATGGTCATATTGCCAGTTTAGCCAATAAAAACACACGCACTGTATATTTGGTGTTAATTTGCTTCAGCTTTATATTACATTACATTACATTAATCCTATTTCGGCCAGAGTTCTTTCGTCACACTTCTGTGACCTCATCAGTGGTCCTTTGCTTAGAGAGAGAGAGAGAGATTGACAGACAGACAGATAAATAGATAGATAGATGGATAGATAGATAGATAGATAGATAGATAGATAGATAGATAGATAGACAGAGAGGTGTTTTGTGAATGCAGTACTGACAATGGAGACTGCTAACTTGAAAGTTATAGCTGCCATTGATAATAGATATTACACACACATTTATGTGTGTGTGTGTATGTGTTTGTGTGTGTGTGTGTGTATTTACTGGGCTTATTGCATTTAATAGACGTTTATTAATGATCGATGAAGTATTGACGAAGGCAATCCCTTGCTAATCAGAAAATGTGGACACCTGGGGGTGGGGGGAAGCGTGTTTGATCTTTGCTGTAGAATAACAATGGTGGGGCGGGAATCAATGTTTAATTTATCAATATCCATCTGCTGCTGCTGCCTCTATTACCACCACGACGACGACGACCACCAGCACCAACATTACCACATGGGCCAACACCACATGGGCCAACACCACATCCGCCATCATCATTACCACCACCAATAATAATAATAATAATAATAATAATAATGGTTTCAGTTTTTGCAACAAGGGCAGCAATTTTTGTGGGGTGGGGAGGGCATGAGTTGATTACATCGACTACCACTGTTCGACTGGTACTTATTTAATCGACCCCAAAAAGATGAAAGGCAAAGTCGACCTCGGCGGAATTTGAACTCAGAACGTAAAGACAGATGAAATACAGGTGAGCGTTTCGCCGAGGCTTGCTAACGGTTCTGCCAGCTCACCGCCTTAACAACAACAACAACAACAAAAACAACAGCCATAAGAAGAAGAAAGAGGAGGAGGAGGAGGAGGAGGAGGAGGAGGAGGAGGAGGAGGAGAAGAAGAAGAAGAAGAAGAAGAAGAAGAAGAAGAAGAAGAAAGAGGAGAAGGAGGAGGAGGAGAAAGGAGGAGGAGAAAGAGGAGGAGAAAGAGGAGGAGGAGGGGAGGAGGAGGAGGAGGAGGAGGAGAAGGAGAAGAAGAAGAAGAAGAAGAAGAAGAAGAAGAAGAAGAAGAAGAAGAAGAAAAAGAAGAAAAAGAAGAATCCTTTCATGGTGGTGGCAGTAGTGGTGGTGGTGTTGATGATGACGACCCCTTTCCCGTTTGTGTCTTTGACCAAATTTAATGAACGAACGCGTGGCCGTGTATTCTGTTGCTTACCTTTGTCAGGCATCGGCCAACACTCTTGAGAAAGACGTATTCCTGTGGCAGGTTCGGAGAATTCAGTTGGATTTCAATCTCTTCCCTCAAATCGTAAACTCTCGACTCCGGATGGATCCTGTTCAAAGGAAAGGAAAGAAAAAAACAAGAGGAAATGTAGTAGTAGTAGTAGTGATGGTGGTAGTGGTGGTGGTGGTGGTGGTGGTGGTGGTGGTGGTAGCAACAGCAGCAGCATGCAGTAGTGGTGGTGGTAATTATCATTATTATTATTTTTTTTAAATCATTATTATTATCATTGTTATTATTATTAAGAAGGCTTAATGGATAAAGGCATTCCACCTAGACGTTCTCAGTTTAATCTCAGACAAAACATTCAGGTGAAATCACAAGACACCTGAAGAAGGCTGGAACATAAAAAAGCCGAAACGTTATGAAAGCGGCAATCATGATGGTGACACCAGTCTGGCTAATATATAATATCTAAATTGCTCATCTCATAAATATAGAATTGTATTCTCCAATCGGTCCAGAGCCGACATAAGACATCAATGCAAGGTTATAAACCTTGAAAATTCGTTCTGACTCTGCCTATGAGTATAGTGTAGTGGATAAAGGTGTTGGTTAATGCAGTGAAATCACCTAGGAGTTCTGAGTTCAATTCCAGTGAATTTGGTAGCCAGCAACAGAAAGGATTTTGTCAGCTTGAAACTATAGTAGAAGATACTCGGGTAGACAGATAGGTAGATAGATGAATTTATAGTTACCGGATGAAACCCAAGGAGATACTTTCGGACACATCCTCATTGTCCATGTTGTTGTATTTGTCTCGCCACATCTCCGACGGGACCAAGTAGATATGGAGATCAATCATCTGGAATAAACAAGATTAAAGACTGAAGGAAAGAGATGGGGAATATCACAGGTGGTGGTCATGGTGGTCACGCTGATGATGATGATGATGATGGTAGTGGTGGTGATGATAGTGTTGTTGTTGTTGGTGGTAGTAGTGGCCACCACCACTACCTTGCTAATCAACAAGCCTGAAACGAAGTTGCATAAACAGGACAAACAATTATGTCTGTCTAATGAACCTAAAGCATTTAATTAATTTAAAAACTAAACTCAATTAGTTATAAATATATCATCATCACCATCATCACCATCATCATCATCATCACCGCCACCACCACCATCATCATCATCATTGTCATCATTTTTATGTCCAATTTTCCATGCTTTCAGGGATCAAATAGAATATATTGAGGCAGGTTGTTTCTCTACAGCTGGGTGCCCTTCCTGTTGCTAACCCTCACCCTTTTTTCAAGTAAGGTAATAATATTTCCTCCATGCCCAGACATGTTTTTCACAGAAGATTGGGAAAGAACAACACCACTTGTATGACAGGGATGCTTATTTACGTGTATCAGTATCATACAATGTCAAGACAGTGGTATACACAACCATATCCCGTTCATTAAGGTGACGGACTCAAAAGACCCTCAGAAAGCATCGGCAGAAAGCTCAGGAGACATCTGAACAGAGAAGGAATGGACTTGATGGATCATCCTCAGCAAGCTGGGTTGCCCACAAACATTCACAACCCTGGTCAAGTTCTTCTACAACACCATGAAGGGACAACACGAAATCCTTCTAGTGGGGACTACACGAACTCCTACATCTCTAAAGGAGTCAAACAGGGTTGTGTCCTCCCCCCAGTGCTCTTCAACTTGTTCTTCACGCGGGTCCTCCTCCTCGCTGTGAAGAAACCCGACCTGGGCGTACTCATTAAGTACCAAAGTGATGGCTCTGCATTCGACCTCCGCCACTTGTCTGCCAAAGCGAAGACCAGGAAAAGCTCATCCTCGAAGCCCTCTTCGCAGACGTCTGTGCTCTCATGGGTCACAAGGAAAACCACCTCCAGATCATCGTCAATCGCTTCGCCGAGGCATCCAGACTCTTCAGCCTGACCACCAGCCTTGGGAGGACGGAGGTCCTGCTCCAGGCAGCCCCAAAGGCAACAAGACCTAAGCCAACAATCTCCATTGATGGGACTGAGCTGAACTGTGTCTCTGAGAGATGTCCAAACAGCAGATGCATTGATTACATGATAAGCACACAAAAGCTTCTATATTTCACACACACACACACACGCACACATGAATATATATGTACATGTATATATGTGTATGTGTGTGTGTGTAAATATGTATGTATATGTGTATATATATATATTAATTAATAAATCGTATAGTATAGACCTGGTAGTTTACTGGTAAAGCATGTCCACTTTCTCAGTGTTCGTTGGTTATTTAGTTAACAAGAAAGATGGAAGATGGAAGATACGAGAATGTTTATTGATTACTATAATTTTTTCGACCCATCAACCATCGATCCCCCTCGCGGGGATACTGAATATCTGGCTTAGGTGTACATGTCGGTGTAGATGTGTCTCTTCAGGTGATTACAACACGTCTCTCATTAATATAATGTCTATTGCACAAGATTTCTTCTCGGTATTTGTATCCAAATTAAGGGATAGAGCTTCATTATTATAAAAGATCAATAACAAATACCAGATGCAAAAAGAAACAAATACACAATACATTGAAAAAAAGATTAGATATAACCGTTAGTAGGTATGGATGTAATCACCCGAGGAGATACATCTACATCGAGTGATATGCCTAAACCAGTTGTATAGTACCCCACCCGTGAAGGATCGATGCTAGATAGTTCGAAACAATTGTAGTGGTCAACGAACTTTCTTTATGTATCAAAGACAAGGAAGGTCTCAGCGCAAGGTGGCTGGAACACTTCAGCCAGGTCTCAACCACCCTTCCATCGTCGACCAGGCAGCCCTACGGCAGATCGCCCAGCAGCTAATCCAGGAAGATCAGGACCTCCCGCCTAGCGAAGAAGAGATACAGACCACCATTAAATAGATGACCTGCGGCAAAGCACCAGGAAGGGATGGAACACCTGCTGAACTGTTCAAGTCGCTTGGACCCACAGCCTTCAACACCTTTCATGACATCCTCTTGACCATCTGGGACCAGGAAGACAACCCAAGAGATCTGCGAGACGCCACCATAGTCGCTCCATACAAAAACAAAGGAGCCAGGACAGACTGTGGCAACTACATAGGGATCTCATTTCTCTTTATAGCAGGCAAGATCCTCCTCAACAGACTCATCTCCAACATCTCCAAGAGGCAACCTGCCCGAGGCAACCTGCCCGAGGCAACCTGCCCGAGGCAACCTGCCCGAGGCCCAGTGTGGTTTCCCGCCCTGGCTGCAGCACCATAGACATGGTGTTTGCTGTGCAACAAGTGTTGACTTTACCTTTCATCCTTTCGGGGTCGATAAATTAAGTACCAGTTGCGTACTAGGATCAATCTAATCGACTAGCCCCCTTCTTCAAAAAATTTTCAAGGCCTTGTGCCTAGAATAGAAACGATTATTATATACATCTGTCAGGCTGGCAGAATGGTTAGCACGCCAGTCAAAATGTTTAGCGGCATTGTATCTTGTCTTTACATTCTCAAGTTCAAATTCTGCAGGGGTCGACTTTGCCTTTCATCCTCCTAAGATCGATAAAATAAGTACCAGTTGAGCACCGGGGTCGATGTACTCAACTTATCCCCTCCCTCCAAATTGATAGCCTTGTGCCAAAATTCAAAAGCATTATTTTAGACAATTGTATACACGATGGTCACTCCCATCGATTTCATTGTATGAATGTTTGAAAGAGAGAATTTAAAAAAGACAAAAGGAGCTTCTTCAGTAACACACCTCTCCAATTCAAAGAAATGCAATGAAGAAAAATGTGATGAACATGGAAAATATATACGAAATAAATGATGTTTCTGTTTTACATTTTAGTATAAAATATTTTAAAATGGATGAATCTTTCTAATTTGTTTTTTGCATACATCATTTATTTTGTATATATTTTCCATTTTCAGAACTCTTTTCTTCGTTGGATTTGATTTATAATAATTGTTTCTGAAAAAGCGCCAGACAAAGGATTAAAGATAAAAGAAGCTACATCGATTTGTAACGAAGTCATGAATGTAATTTGAGGCCAGGAATGGATTTTGCTATAAAGACACAATAGGGATAGGACAATGGCGATTTTAGTTTTGCCTGGGGCTGGACAAATGTGTCTGTTGATTGCAGAATATAATTATTTTATTGTTCGTCTTCTTCAGCTCAAATTGTTTTGATGCCTCATGACACATTCTACATCATGC